>NW_005842796.1:120233-162954 GCF_000455745.1 Alligator sinensis
CACCCGGAGCAGGAGAACTGTGGCCAAGTGGAAGAGAGGTAGCCTCCCTATAAAAACACAGATATCATCAAAGTCGTGGCGGGCGAGAATAGGAGGGTACAAGTCAGAAGCTTGGCACAGTAGAGGAGGCGACAGGGGCTAGCACGGCGACCCTGACGTCTCTCCTGTGACACCAGGCAATGCAGCACTGCAGAGGCAGGACACCTTGCTGCCTGTCCAGGATTCGGCACTCTTAGAAGCCCATGCTGGGGCTGTACAAAATGAGCTCCGCTTTCACCCAGTGCCTGGCACGGGGGTGAGGTGCTTGCCCAGGATAGAGATGGGTGGAGCAGGGAAGCTGTGCTGAGGGCAGATGCAGTCCCAGCCCATTTGCTGTCCCCAGTGGGAGCCCCAGCACAGGCTTGTAAGGATGCTTGAATCCTGGGTGGGCAGCAAGGTGTCCCACTCCTGCAGGGCTGCATTGCCCAGCCAGCAAACTCACCCCAGGAGAGAGGCATGGGAGAGCTGCTAACAAAGGCCCTGCCCACACTGCACTGCTCCTTTCCCCTGCAGGGAGTCGCAGAGGGGGGCTTTCCCTTGTGCTTTGACAGGAGCCCTTGCTCCTCCTGCCCCCTCTGCCAACCAATTTACGCGCACCGACAGGGACCGCTGCTGCCAGAACTGCCGCTCCAGCTCCAGTGTCTGTGCCTTGTCAAACATCACCCGCTGTGTCTTCTTGGCGGCGCCCAGCATGGGGCACTGTGGGCTCAGCTCATGCCTGCTCAGTCACATAGTGTTAAGGCACCATTAAGGCATCTGTCTACACGTGGGTTAAAGTGCCTTAACTAATCATGCCTACATGTGATACCTGCTTAAAACAGGTATTAAATTCAGGCACTTTTAGCCTAAAATCACCATTTTTAAGGCACACTAAGGGTGCACACGTGTCCCTTAATGCGCCTTAAAAATGGCTAATGCGCCTTAAATCACCACGTGTAGATGTGCCCAGGATCATAGGAAAGAAGGGCTGGAAAGGACCTCACAAGGTCATCTAGTTCATCTAGCTCGAGGCAGGGTCATCCTCAACTAAACCATTCCCGCCAAGTGTCTGGCTAAACTGCTGTTAAAGATTTCCAAAGGATGGAGATTTCACAGCTTCTCTTGGTAGCTTGTTCCAGCGCTTGACCACCCTTAGAAGGTTCCTCTTAATCTCAAACCTAAATTTCCCCTGCTGCTCAAGCTTGAGGTCACTGCTACTAGTCCTGTTCATTCCCCTGTCCCCTGTGGCCACAGAGAAAAAGCCTATGTCTGTCCTTTCTATGTCCATCTTCTCCATCCTCAGGTATTTGAAGATGGTTATCAAATCCCCTCCCCATCAGCCTTTCCTTGCTCTTGTCCTTGTTGAATTTCAACTGATTCATGTGTAGGTGTACGTGCACAAACCAGCACCCACATACAGCTAAACCCAAACACATCTCGTGACTGTACAAAGAAACATGGAGACAGGATTTAGTAGTCAAACCAATAATCAGGGCACCAATTTTGCGTGCGTGTGTTCACATGCATCTGTGCATGTGTGTGATGTACAGAAAGGATTCTTAAAACTGAATGCAAGATTTTAGTTGTAATACTGGCCTCAGTGATAGAAGAGAGAGAGATTGAGAAATGTCCTAAAAAAGACTGTGATGATGATGGTCACCCCTGAGCCTTTGAACTCTCCAAAAAAGAAGTCACGGATTCTGTCCTTGCACATGAGGGATCTTGACTTGTTTGTCTTCCTGTACCTTTAAACCTGTTTCTTCTGGGTTTTCTAGCCCTCACAATAGATTTATTAGCTGCTCTTAGATAAGTGGGGAGGCTGATGGGGAGAACGGAGGGGAATCAAGAAGGAACAGAAGGAAGACATAACAGTGGGAGGGAGAGGGAGAAGAAAATAAGGGATGTATGAATGAATACAAATGGAAGAGGGATGAGACAGGGAGGATGATAGGGCAGGAAGAGACTGGAACAGAGCTTTTGAGAGTGTATATGAAATAGGGGTCTGGTGGATGGTTTCCAGCAAAAGTGGTGTAAATCAATGATGAGTAAATTAATAGGGCAATTGTGCAAATGGGACTCAGTCATTTAAGCCAAGTGTAATACATCATGGATGATTTAGAGAGAGTATAACCCACAGGACACACCTTTCAATCTACTAAAGATCTAAAGCAGGATGCTGACACATCAGAAAATGAAACAGATGAACAAAATGAGGGACATATTAAAAGGGGAGGGAGTGTAAAACAAATTCCAAATGCTGGGCAATTGTTAAGCATCTTCAACTTAGGGATGTTGATAAAAAGACTAACCTAAAAGCAGTCCAATTCTTCTAAGTCGGAGGGTGTTGCTCTGCTCCATGGAGCATTGCTTGCAGGAGTTGCCATCACCCATCATCTCTACCTATTACTGCACTCAGAATATAGATGAAGGGCCCTGGGAGGAGTTGGCAGTTTCCTGTCCTAAGTCATGCCACCTTTTGTCACTCTGATTTAACCCTTGTATGAGATACGTTAGGTTCCTTCTGACTGGAGTGCAGCATTTTCATTGCACTGGTTGGTACACCTCTGTAGAAGATGCAACTTAACAGACAGTGTAAATGTATTTCTGACAGTCATCCTGCCCTTGTAGCTTGTAAAAAGCATTACATCGAGTACCAGGTGGTCCAGTTCGTTTAAAAAAAAAAAACCAAAACCCTAAAACCCTGACCTTTCACCTTGTGAATTTGAAAGTTCAGTCTTATTAGTAAAGGTCTTAAGACAAATGAATGTGTTGCAGAGTTTTTTGTTTGCTTTCCCTCCCTTGAAATATTAAAGTAGGATGTGAAGTAGATTTTCATTTTCCTCAGTCGAATGTAATATAGAGCCCAGGCCTCTTGTTAATCATAAATATTTTTCTAGCGGAAACAAAAGAAGTGGTGAAAGATGAGGTGGAAGGGGAAGCCTTAGTTACTGATGGGGGACAGCTGGACTTTGTCTGCCATGGTAGTTCTTTTCTCTCTTGCCAGCTGGATATTGTCTTGGAAAAGCAGCTTTTGTTTCAAATACTCTTATAAATGAGATACCACTTCACTTGACTTCGTCCCTTCTCAGCCTAAAAGATATGGAAGATTATGTTGGCCCTGGATATGTTCTGTTTCACTGTCAAAACCTTAGAGTGGAAGTATGGATTTATCTTTTATAGACTCCAACTTGCTCTTCCAGGGATGGTCCCAAAGCTAAATAAAGACTCTGACAGATCAGATACATAGAGTAGGAAACCTGCTTCGTGTTTGGGACATTGGGTGTCATAAAATAAGAGGAGCCCATGCTTATATAATGAAGTTGGCTCTTCATTGAGCAAACTATTTACAGAGCATTCCAGCCTGGTGCACACAGGCTGGTTGCTTGGGTGCCTCTTTTAACTGGCACTTATTTTTTTTCCACTTCAACCCTGTGTTTCTTCGTCCAAATTCCACCTGGGTTGTCACAAAGCCCTGTTTCATATTTCACCAAGTGAGACCTGGAGTCAAGTTCCTCTTTCCACTAATTGCTTTTAGAAATTTTGTAGAGCAGAGTTTCACAATTCTGTTGTCACTTCATAACACAGAATGAAAACCATCTGATTATTTTTTTTGACGTGTCTTCATATAACATTGCACACCTTGATTTTTGTAGGGGAAGAAGTGTTTTAAGCTAAATTTCAAAGTGTAAAATTACTTTTAGGACATTTTTCCTACTCTTGGAACTGCTTCGTTCTTGGAAAAAATGGAAGCTTAATAATCCTGTTGGTAAAATCAGAGAATTCAAAATTCTCTTGGTTCTCAAAAGTGCACATGTACACTTACCATTGCATTTTTTGTAATTTCTAATATAACTTTAGTGACATTTTGGTGATGTGTGATGCAGGTTTTATGGCTAGTTTATTTAATGAGAAGAAAGACTTTACAACATAAACACAGCACTGCTGTCATATCAACTGACTGTATTCTCCCTTTTAGTTTCTGCAGCTGCTTTTTTATTTCTGTACGTGCAAAAGTCAACAGGAAGAGGAACAATGTAGGATGTAAGGCAATGTTTAGTTTTCTGCACAGATTAATTTTTCATAGCACAAGCCCAGAAATATAGACACTGCCCTTCAGTTATGTCTCGGAGGTGGACTGGTGTATTCAAGCAATCACACAACTTTTAGGAATGGTACACAGCTGGGTGGGAAATAGTTTTCCCATCTCCCAAATTTCAGAGTTTTGAAAATGTTCTTATTCTACATTGAGATGAAATCGGAACGGTTTCAAATTGTTCATAAGCGAGGGATGGAGAACCAGAATATCCTGAATCAGTGCCTTGAAATGGGTCTCCCACATCCTAGCTGAGTACCCCAGTTCCACAGGTATTGGCTATTCTGCGGCATCTCTCTAGTTTTGATGAGTAATTCTGTCGTGAATCTTAAGAAACCCTCCTGGTGAACGTTTTGCCAAACCTGGCAAATTCATACAAAAAGTTAGGTCATGATGAATCATTTTATTTTCCAGCTATAGAAAGTGTTTTCTTACAAAAATTCCAATCCAGGTCTAGAAAAAAATGTAACGTCTCAGCGGAGGGCAAACAGCAGCCTGGAAAGAAAAGAAATCAGTATGAACTGATCTAGGCCAATTAAAAAAAAACAGACAAAACAAGTATTAATTGGATGCTTCCTCCAGTGAATAACCCTGCCCAGCAATGGAGCAAACCTGGCATGTCAGTCCTTTACATTTCCCCCTTCCTGTCGATTCGAATCTTCCTGCCTGCTTGTGCTGCAGCCCCTTTCCAAGGACCAAACCTCAACTCTTGTGGAATAGTACTGACTGGCCAGATTTTAGCAGTGGAAGAAATGAAGTGAGCTTTTAAAAGACCATCTAAGATTACTGGGAGTCATTGGAAACTTACTCAGTGTTGAGTAAGTGTTACATTTGTTAACTTTGGATGCAGTGTTCTCAGTGTGTTTCTGCCCCCTAGAATCTAGTAGTCGATATTTTCCAACGTTTTGTCAATTGGAAGGTAAACAGTTATAATAGGATTCAGTCTTTCACTGTCCCCTAATGCTGCTTTGCAGTGCTGGGTTCTGCTAGTTGACTTGGATAAAAGATGCACTTTACAATACTGGCCATTTCTTTCTCTCCGTAGTTTTAAAAGTAGGTCGTTAGGTTAAAACCTGCGGTTCTCTTACAAGTTACTCATTACGTGTTGCTGAAGCAAAGAACTATAAATATAACATTGCATTTTGCTGCATTTGTTCATTTTTTGTATTTCTTCTAGTTCCATTTTTTTTTTTTTTTTTGGAAGACTCCCATTGTAGTTTTGAGTCAGCTCTCATTATGCACTTGTGTCTCAGATCTGAGTGAGCTCCCCCTTCTAGATACTTGCCAGATTGCTGTGAAAAGATCCAAATGCTGAATCCCATACTCCCTTAGGTTGCTGGGGTTGAGCACAGTTTATAAGCATTGTTTCTGGCTTTGGGCCTTTAGACGCACATTCCAGGGGCAGACTTTATGTCTAATAAGCCCCTTTGACCAGTGGGGACCCACCTGGTCCAAATGCCTAGTCCCCGAAAATAGTGCCATCTCCTCAGGAACTCTTGCATGTTTTCCAGAATACCGCTAAAGAGGTGAGCTTTCTGGTTTACAGCTTCCCTCTTCAGTACCATGCGATATGTGAAGCCGACAACAAAAGACTTTTCACAGGGCTTCTGAACACAGGTTTTTTGTTTCTTAACAGAAAGAGCACAAGAAAGCACATATTTAGGTAAAAATAACAACTCCTGCCTATGTATCTATGCCTCTGTTTCCTCACCACTCTACTTTTCCCAGTTTAGGCACACGTGTTAGCATACTCATTATTGGTAGTGAGTATGCTAACAAGTATACTCGAGAATAGAGTTCAGGGTTCCTCTTTTCCATTGCCCCTAGTCTGTGGAGTACAAGCTAGGGGCACTAGTCAGAATATGGCAGCTTGATAACATTACAACAGTTGCATGACAGCAACTGCATAGCATCAACCAGAATCTGTAAGCTGTATATTGGCAGATTGGTAAGCGCTGCAAAAGTTATTGCTAATAAATTAAAGTTCTCCTAAAGAAAGTAAATACAAATTATTCTTAAGACCTTTGGGCTAGGGACACACGTTACACATAAACCGGTATAAGTGATCAGAAATTGGTTCAAATCTATAACAGCAGAAGCTCAGTGCACATAAGCCACTTTTCAAAATGGCTGAAACCAGTTTAAAATATACCTGGATGGATGTAGTATCAGACTTAACTGATTTAAGATCAATCATTTTATTAAACTTCTCTCCTAGATCCCCTCCAGATTCAAGTTAACTCACAGTCCCCCAGCATCCCTGGATGCTTCACACCTCACCCACAATGCCCCCACCCTCCCACAGGGTGGGCGGGCTGGTACTGGCCCATGCTGTCTGCTCCAGCTGAGCAGGGAGGTGTGCTCTAGCGCCCCCCGGCTTCTGGCCTGCAGGCATGTGGCTGCGTTCTGGGAAGCAAAGGTGAACGTTTGTTCATTTGCTTATCAGTTCAATCTATGCAGCTTCGACAAACCTGCAAAGATTGAATTAATTCAGCCTCAGGCTTTTTTACGGTGTGTACTTAATTATGGAGTTCTATGGGGAATAACAACTTTGCTACAAATTATTTTTAAATACTTTAATAGAATTATTTTTTAATAGAATTAGAACTTGCCATACCTGGAATGTATTTCTCTACTTTTTTTTTTAATTCTACAAAAGTTTAAACTTATCTAGTCAGTTCTTTATGAATTTCTGTGAGAACTAGACAATAAACTAAATACCATCTATATCTATTTTTTTTCATTTAATGTGTAGTCATTTACGCTTTCAGATTTTTACAGTCCAGCACAAGATATAAGTATTTCTTGCAGAGGAATTTCTATTGCTTGTTTAAAATAAAAACAGTTTCCTTTGAAACTGAAAGAAAGCAGAAATATTTTTAGTAGTTATCTTTTTTCTGGGAAAAAAAGTCTTAAATTTGGAGTCAAATTGTGTGTGTGTGTCTCTTTTAAGAATGAGAATTTGATTCCAGGTTCCCAGAGATGGCAATAGGATCTTCCTCAGCTCAGGGTTCAAAAAGTGACTGTGACCTGCCTAGTTAATACCTTACTTCAGCACCTTCCTAACCTTAAGCACATGAAGAAACCCATTAACTTCAGTGCAATTATTCAGTGGCTTAAAGTTAGACACATGTTTATGCATCTGTGAGCAGAAGTCAGACTTCATTAGTTTGCAAGACTCCTTGGTTAAACAGAAGCATCCTTTCCATTTGTACAGATTGGTGCCTTAACCCACCCCCCCACCCCCAACAAAAAAACAAAAAACCACCCCAAAATATGAAAGCATAAAAACAAACACAGAAAAATCAGCTGCTTTTTTGGAATTCTCTGAGCTACCTGAAAATAGAATTTGGCCTTTTATATAACTGCATTTTCCCTGTGTTTGTATACAAGTCATAGCAGTGCTGGAAGATGATGGCAATTATAATTTATTATGCTGTAATTGTTACCTAAATGTTTTTGAATAAGCAAAAATCACATCTGTTTAGGAATAAGTTGCACAGCAAGAGAATTCCCTTTGAAATGAATGCTGTGTTCTCAAATTCTGTAACTGTACACATAAAACAACATATTTATTTCCCCACTGAGTCCATTACATTCCCAAGTCAAACTGCATCCTCTCTTCCCTTCCCATATTAAACCCTTTGATTTAATGGAGGTTTTAACTACTAGTTCTTTAGGGAATTTTCAGTAGGCTTTGCACAGATTAGGTTATTGGAAAGTATAGTTATTTGCTTGTAAAGTGGCAGTTCTGTGTCAAAATTGATTTTCTCTGGTGCTGCAATAGTAAAACAGATAAGCTTCTGCTTTGCATTCAGAATACCCTGATATTCCTGCCATGGTAGTTTGCTTTTGCTTCCTACCCAGGTTCTTCAGTTGAGCTGACTTTGAAACTAAAGAGACAACCATGTGCACTTTTTAGATCAGGCAGTAAAATTGCATGTCATCTCTTCCTTAATGTGCATTGACTAGTTATGGCTAAGAGTTATTAGAAAAAAAGTCCAATTCTGAAGGATGTGCTGGGTAGCTTCTTCAAAGGGCTGAGGGCCTTGGTGCCTTTGAGAATTTTAGCCCTGTGTGTTTTCTTGTATAGACAGGAGAGAAAAAGTGAATAAAATCTATTAAATGGGATTTTTGGTTTAGTTTGTTTTGCTTTTGTTTTACCTGTCTGAATCATGAGAAGAGAAACAGTTGCAATAATTAGTTTGTGTAGCTGAGACTAGAAGGATTAATCTTTTATGACAAACCCAGCGTCTACAGGCAAGACTACCAGCCTATTCAGTTAAAGTAGCTGCACTGTCAACTAGGAGCCGAAATTAATAATTAAGTGTACTCTAGAGTTGAGCGCAAACCAAATTTTCAATTAAAGAATAAAATCTTTCACTACCCAAAACAAAATGATTAAATTGAAATTGTACGTATGCCATACAACTTCACCGCTACATCTTATTCAGTAAAGCAGGAGGAAGTTATAGTCATTGCAACTAGACATGGACTTCTTCTTGTAGGGAATAAAAGTGCTACATTTCTTTACAAAGGGAGTCAAAGAGAGTTTTTTTTCCCCAACTGAAATATCTTTTTGTTCTATGCTATGGAAAATCAAGATAGGTTATCCATGAAAAGCTAGATTGCATTGTCTCCCCTTGATTACCAGCTGTACAGTCTATATGAGAAGGTTGTTTAGATCTTTTTAAGGTGTTTTAATAAACTTTACATTTTCTCTTGCCGGATATACATTGATGATGACAAAGTAATAAGGCAAGATGAATGCTGTGCCATTTAAAAAAAAAATAGGATTCAAGTAGATTATTTGCTACCTGTCATTTATTTGAGATTGAGAAACCTCGGTAGGTTTGAATAAGTACCTAAAGCCTTGTCTAGACTAGGACTTAAAGATATGATGATAGCATGTTTTAAATACCTGGTCTAGAAAAGGCACATTGTCTCCAACACATGCTAAACTGGTTGAGGTAAAACCTAGCCCCCCTCTACATTAGACTTATAAAAATGTACTGGATAACCAATGCTTCTATCTCAGTTTAAATCCAAGTCTAGACAGAGCCTAAAAGTTCAAATATTTATTAAAGCTATAACTCAAGTATTTAAGTCAAAAGTGGCCTGCAAAACTCTCCAGATCTGGCTTTCTTACCATATTTCCAGTATGCCAAGTCAGGTGGACTTGGCACAAGATTATTCATGAAGAATTCTGGTCCTTGGCAGAACCAGGAAGTATGAAGACGTGATTAAATGAAGGAGATAAGAGATTAAATAATAGGAGAGAAAATGCAAATCTGAAGATTATTTTATTTAAAATGTACCTTTGATAATAGAACTGCTACTATTATCCACATGACAGTTATCCCTAGAGGCCCCAAGTCAGATTAGCGCCAGGCTGTGCTGGATGTTTTACACATGTGTAAAAAGAGATGGTCCGTTGCCTGAAAAGGACCTACGCTAAATAGAAAAGAAAGGGTGGAGGAAGAGAATATAGTCCCATTGTACAGACAGGAAACGGAGGCACAAGGATGATAAAGATTTGCTAAGGCACCCACAAACCCTAAAACCTCAACAAAGGTTTCCGCTTACAGGCCCTGAATCGTCAGTGAGACTACTTCAGATTAAGAGCTGTGTCATTTATCAGAATCTGGTCCTGCCCGAGGCTAAACTTCCTCAACCTGGGCTTGGAGCTTGGGCTTTCAGTGCAAGCTCAAGTGAGTTATTCTATCCGGTATGGTTTGTACTTCCATACTGGCTGTGCTGTTAACCAAATTGTTGTCACAAGCTCCCAAGAGATTAATGTATTTTCTGACTTCTATAAGACATTGCACCAATCAATGTTAACAGTCTCTGACAGAGACATAAAGGATCTATTAAATTAGATCCAAGTTCCTATTAAATTACTACACGCAAACAGCTAGACTCGCCTTATCTGTAACAGAAATTAATGCATGCTATTAAATCCTTGAATTTCAGGAAAGTTCTCAAGAAGAGACAGTCCAGTGAAGTGGAGGAATAATATTAGCAGGGAACAATCTGCTGGCATCTAGCACTGCCCCCACCACCACTATTAACCAAATGGCAGGTTTTCTGTATTACAGACATGAAGGAATCTCCTCCCTCCCACCCACACATTTCCCTTTGCTAATCAGATTAGAGACAAATAAAATTAAACTATTATGGCAATTAGGTAATTCTTAGTTAACATTTGATCAGTCAGTCGAATGCAAATCTGCGCTCCATCTTTCTGGCAAAAGGGCTGATGGAAAACAGTCTTGTGGTCTGAAGTATTTGTTTTCTTCTTAAGAAAGAAATACAGGAAAATATTTGGCTCTGAATAATGCAGCCAGGACTGATTCTCATCATGTTGCTGTTTTCTTCCCTTGCCTTTCAGCTGTAGGTAACCTGCACTTTTCACCCAATGCGGTCTGTACTCTTGCACCTATGCATAATCTCAAATGCCTCTTACTCATGCAGAGAGGCAAGCCACGTTAATTTTATTCGGCACACAATTATTCATGAGTTAAACAAACACCCTCATGAATATTTGATAAACCACAGCAAATATCTGATAACTTCATATTGAATCATCCCAAAATAATAAATTAAAGGCCTCAATCAATGAGGTTTTATTCTGTGCATTTAACCTCTTCTTCGTTTGGTGGGGGGGCTGGAAAGGCAGGATGGAGGCAGACAGAAATTCAACAGCACATGTGTAGAATTTACAATATGCCCTCAATAAAATATATGCAACTGTTTCCATCTTGACAGTAGTCATCTTAAAGTGTAATACAGGAAAGAGCTTTTCTTTAGCTGTTGAAAGGGCCTGATGTGCTGCTTGCATATGCATGAAGTGGTGGCCCAAAATGTCCCAAGCTAAAATCTAATTTGTATAGATGCATCCTGTGTCACACCTTTCGGCTCCTGCTGTTGTCTAAATTGTGGTTATTAGATATTGCTAGGAAGTCTGGAGGGCCTTGTGGAAGCCATGCAACTGTCTGGTCCAGAACAGGTGGCACTTTATTTATTTTTGCTGGGATGCTGTGCTGGACTAAAATGGTCACTTTGCATCCTTTAGGCAAACCAAGCTGTTTGTCTCAAGGAGGTGAGCCAAGGTTTTACCAGCCTAAACATCCTGCTGGCCAGGTAGTCTGCTGTGCAATGCATCCCCAGTTCGTCCAATAAAAGATATTAAAACAAAATGCCTGTGTCATATATACCACCCCCCACCGCATGAGAGGCAGGCTGAAGGCATAGAGGGGCCCAATCCTTTTTTTTTCTATTGATCCAGCCTGCCTCTCCTGCGGCCGGCGGGTGAGCTGTAGATGGACTCTCATGGCTACAACACGATTACGTATCACCCAGAGTTAAGTATGCAGCAGCACCACAAATCAGCAGAGTTTCAAGGAGGCTGGGTCCTAACGAGTCTTTCAATCTAGAGCTCGATAGATGCGCTCTTTTCAGAGGAAAAAGAGTCATTTGTACGTAGGACCATCCTCTATTGCAGTGGGCTTGGGGGACATGCCATTGTTGCCAAAATGGACAGGGTTTATCTCATTGACACCTGAGAAAGGGATGTGAATCCAAAGAAAGCCCAATTTCCCCCAAAAGATGGAGGAGGCTTTTTTTCCTTAAATGACCAATATTATTTGTTCCCTACTATTAAAAAGACAGGTGGATTAGACTTGTAACTGTAAATGGAAGGGTGCTTTTTGTGGCATAAGGATGGAGATTGCCTTGTAAGAATGATCTCTTATAAAGGCTTTTTTTTTTTTTAAGTTTCTTTCAATGTTAGCACTTCTGTTTCACTCAAGGATATCAAATATAGGGCCCAGGGGCCAGACCTGGCCAATGCAGTCGCATAATTTGGCCCCTGGTACTGCCTCTTTAGCTACTCTGGACCATCCATGTGTGCGGTGCCTGAGAGATGTGCCACTTGCTGGGTCCAGTCCTGGGCTGTGCTCACTGGAGCTGGATCTTGGGCTGTACCGCCTGTGGTGCTTGCTCAGACCAGGCCTGGGCTGCACTACATGTGGCTCCCACTTGGACCAGCATCCTGGAGCGGCCTGGGGAAGTGATGCCTGTGCTGGATCAGGCATGCAGGGATGGAGGGTGTTTGTGGGCCCTGATCCAGCCCTATGCTATTCATCTGGCCCTCAGGACCAGATGAGTTTGACACACCTGGCTTAACTCAGTAGGCTACTCTGGCCATTTGCATGGAATTTTGCTCCGCTATTTACTTTGACTTTACATAGTGACCTAGATCTTTAATCGGTGTGAATTAGTGGAGCTCCAAAGAAGTCATTAGCTGTTGATCCTCTACAGTATTTTACCATGGTTGTCTCTAGATTGCATACAAGAGGGCACACTTGGAGCTTGTTTTATCTTTTGGCCTGCTGACAGCCCAAACTAAAGCTTTAATGGAGAAAATGATATGCTGCTCAGGAGTGTCATGTGGGTTCTTTCAACACAAAAAGAAGTTGTGGAATTCCATTAATTCATTCATCAATACAGGTCATTAAAAGAAAGTGTCTTGTTAACTGGTATCTTGAACACCAATCGGCAGCTTCTATTAAACATCAGCCTGGCAATACTGCTAATGTCACAAGGGATAATGACCTGCATTAGTGGATAGCATAAATGCATTCAAATAGTCTTTGGAGTAAGTATGTGCTGTACACCATTCTTTGTAGTCTGCAGGGTTTTGGAAGGAGCTGTAGGAAAAGAGAAATAATACTTTCATTAAAAACAATAAATAATAGCATGCTGCCATCTTGTGCTAGTGGAAATACAAAGATGAATTCCACTTCAGTTGCATCTAGGTTATTATGGTATCCAACTTGACTATACTTGGGATGGGAAATGGCAGGTACATGCACACATTTGGCCTTCAAGATGATTGGTACATGGAACTGGAGAAACAGAATTGGTCCTGAACGCAGGGGATAAGGGACACAGGAAGAAGGAATAGTAAGCAGCTGATAGAATACTGTGGAAGGATTTGGCTGGGGTAAATTGGGAAGAAATGTCAATGAACTTTCTTTGCTGCTGCAACTGCAGGGCATTTGAATGGCTCTTGCTGTTTTGCTCTAATCAGGCTGCTAAATCTTGGAATGAATGGTGAAGTTGTCACCTTTGGGAAATCTAGTGCAGAGGCCTGGTAAGCCTGCAGATGGAGTAAAAACTAACATTGTAAATCCATGGTGGATAATCTGCCAGACTTTTCAATCAATCAGTGACAGGTAATCTGCAAGGTTTAGACATTTTATCCCATTATGGATAATCCCAACTTGATCTCAGCAGTTTCCTAAATACAAAGAACACAGTGACTGATCCCAAATACAGATATAAACATGCATTTTTATTTTTATTTTGTGTGTGTATATTTATACAAAGCCTACACTGTGGTGGTTTCTTTGCAAAGTAAATTGAAGGCAATCTTGGTCTCTCTAGGTAAACAAAAAAACCCAATGAAACCTTATCAAGCCCTATGCTTATTTGAGACACTGCTTTTTTGTCTAGACTGAAAAATTAATAGGATTAGTTTAAAAAAATAGAAAAAACCAAACAAAAGTAAAGCAATATCATTTTCTGGCAAAAAAAATAAATCAATTGAAATTTTATAATTGAACCCCCTCTCTCCCTATATAGATTGTTCAAAAACATGAAAAAAAATAGGACTTTCATGTCATCAATAGTTTTTTTTCCCCCATATTTAAAATGTCATTTTGTTGTTACTGAAAATTTTGGAAAATGTCCAGTCTGTGTTGATTAGACATATAATACTAGTGCTAATTCTCAGTAAGTATTCTTAATACAGCCAAATGGGTCTAGTGATTCAGTGAAGATTAGTTGATCCTTATTTCCACCTTCCGTTGGTCATTTCTGTATGAAAGTCCTTCCAAGTTTAATATCATGAACCAACAGCCTCACTAGTCCCTGGCAAACTCCTGTAGTTAGTGTATGCTGACTCCCTTTGTCCTCATTTGGCAACCAGTCTGTCATTACCTTGTTGCCTGTCAGTAATAGAACTGCCAAATTACATTAGGGGCTTATTTAGATGTGTATATGTAGGTGTTTTATTTCAGATTTCCAAATTTATGGTGGTAGGGTGGTCTTGACCCAAAGTCTCACATGATAACAAAGAGCAACTTGTAGGTTCTCATTGCTATTCAACCTCAGTGCATGTGAGCAGTTACTGCTTCTCTTTAAAAATTATGTTTCCCATGGATGTGAGGACCTATATACTTTCTGGTTACCTAATTACTTGTTGGTTCCTTTCTAAACGTTCATTTCGAAGTGGTGAACCTCAGTTGCAGGGAACTGTTTCCTACTGGTTTTCCCAGAGTAGGGGTGGGTGATTTATCAGCTGGTGCTCTTTTCAACTTGCAGTTACTTTGAAAAATTAGTTTGGTGTAGTTTGTCACTCCTACCCAGATAAAGTCTGTTCTGTGCCCTAGCACAAGAAGCTCCTGGAGCTTTTATTTATGCTCTTGCCACTGCCACGTGCTTACAGTTGTGCACAACAACTTGGACCCCCTCCCCCCTTTTTTTGAATTACTAGCGGGTGACAAATAGCTACTGCTTTCCACTCCATTTCGCCAGGCACAGCTTCTTTCCTGTCCTCATGAGGTTTCTGACCTTTCAGTCGATGCCTTTTGCAGCCCCCCAGGGGCCTCCAGGGAGCTGTAATGGACTCACGTTAATTGCCTGTTGAAGGACAGAAGCAGTTCCTCGCAGGATGATTGGTGATCCCCCTGTGAGTACAGCTGTCCTGGTCAGTGAAAAGATTGATCTGACACACACAAACATTTCGGCTCACTGCTCAATGTGTCTCACAGAGCATGCACATAATCACTGCTCTGGCTTTAGTGGTTTCCTGTCTGCCCACACTGCACTGTGGTTGTATTTGCTAGCACTGTGACTCAGAGGAGGGAGAGGGAGGGAGAGAGACTATCCATTCTAATCCCCTTGTGGGTTACGGTAGTTTAGATAGAAGATACCCCACAGAGTGCAGTATAATCCAAAGATTTATAAAGTCAGCCTTATAGGCTTTTTTTTTTTCTTTCTTCCAACGCTCTCAGTGGAAGCAAACTTTCCATTCTGGACTAGACGTGTTTTCATGTGGTTTAAAATGCAAAGGATGCACTTTTCTTTCTTTAAACGGCACGCAAAAACATCCAGAAAATTTAATGTTCTTTGAGATTCCAAAAATGTCTTTAAAAATCCTAGGTGGCTGGGGCGGGAGGAGCGGTACAAAATGTCCCGTTTGCTTTTTTTTTCTCTCTCTCCTCCTGCAGGTGGGATGCAAATGCGTCCTCATTAGGGTTGGGTATAGTCGAGTAATTCAGCTTAGACGATAAAACTTATTTTTGTCTCACGGTTGGATTTCATGTCCAGTTTCAGCCCTAGTTTCAGAGTAATACCCATAATCTCGTAGAGAGAAACTCAGCTGAAATCAAGAAAAAAAATATTTTGGCATACATGGTCAT
This sequence comes from Alligator sinensis, assembly GCF_000455745.1. Lineage (NCBI taxonomy): Eukaryota > Metazoa > Chordata > Crocodylia > Alligatoridae > Alligator > Alligator sinensis. The sequence continues at coordinate 135,834 of NW_005842796.1, forward strand.
AACCTTCCAACATTTTCAAATCGTTGCATCTTTTCTTTGGGAAAATGTAAGGATTTGACCTGAATAATTCCTTGGCCCAGGATTAACAAAAGGTGTTTTCAGCCTGGCCTGTGTTTTGTCGCTTGTAACAAAGGTTTTGCACCACTCTGGTCACTGCATAGATAAGCTTCTTTTCCTAAAATAAATCCCCAGTCAAGTTTAAAAGGATTGAGTGAAGTGCTGCTAAAGAGATTCTCTTCTCAGCTGCCTCATCCTCTCTGCTCCGTGTTTTGTATTAACTTGTGATGGTCCTGAGTTAAATCCTCGGCTCTAATCAGCTGGGCACTTGGAAAGGTTCAAAGTCTGAGGCAGAATCTTGCTTTTCAAATGTCCCTTTCCTTCTCAGCAGCCTGGACTGATGTCCCAGAACTTGGGCTCGTTGGAGGCCTGGTTACAAGTGCAACATCAAAGGCTGGTTTCTTGTTTTACCAGCTCAGAAACTAAAATCCAAACTTTACTAAATCAGATGCATAGATTGACTAACATGTTGTGGACACACAACATGGGTACTGTGGATTAATTCACTCACAATTTTAATCTACAGCAAAATCACTGACATTTGACAAACACAGTTCTATGTTAGTTATTCCTAGAAACCTACCCAATTCAGGGTGCCTTCCACCCGATTTCATGGACAGAATGGAGGGCCCAGCAACCATTTCATGGGTGGAGCAGAGCAGGGCCCCCCCATGCCTTTGATTGGCCAAGGGGACCTGGTAGCCTCGCCCCTCATGGCTGATTGGCTGTGAGTTGCCTGTCATTTGACCTTGCTTCTTGCTGCTGATTGACTGCAAGGCCTGCCTGTCATGCAGTCGTGCTCCTCACTAGTGATTGGTGGAAAGGGGCATGGGCCACATGACTGGCAGCCCTCGCAGCCAATCAGTGGTGAGAAGTGGGGGCAGCAGCCATCTTGCTGGCAGCCCTTTGAATGGGCAGACCTCCTGACCCCTCCTATATTCCAGCAGGCTGCAGCAGCACAGTAATGATTGCTGGCTCGCCAGCATTTTTGTGTCAGTATTTTTTTTTTCCCCATGAATTTTGCCCACAAAATCTGGCAATGGCTGCAATGTCAGACTTCATGAAAATCCACAAAATCATAATTTTAGTAGGTCCCTAGTTACTTCATGCTTTTTAAGGCATAACTTTTCTACAGAGTGGATGGACCTACATGTTGTGAAGCTCTGCATCATTTGTCCACCATGTTACTAGAGGGCAAAGTTAGTTTAATGGCTAATGCTAATTTGGAACAAAAAATAGCCCCTGTATTTTCTGAAAAGTATAGAAAAGAAGAAGAGTTGGGAAGCAGTGATGCTGCAAAGTAACAGAAGACAATGATCTATGTTTAAGTTGACAAAAAACAAACTAAAAAAGGCGAAGTAATTCAAGAAGCCAGAAGCAGAGCTGTAAGGGAAGACTGTAAGAGCTAACTGTTTGTAAAGGGAGAAAAGCAAGAACCTTATTATAATGTTTTACATATATTTTGTAATGGAGAAAGAGGGAAACAGAGAATTATTTTGAGTAGTTCATCATTTTGAGCTGTCTGAAGCATTTTTGTTTTATTTTGGGTTTGCATATCCTTCATATTGGGTCTTTGTCCACATTAGGTCTCGGCGGGTTGAGAAATATGGTAGGATAGAACATTTGCCTTTTGTTTAAAAAGACAGCTGACCTCCCAATGAAAAACGAGGGGAAAGGAAACGGTTACCAAAATCCGTATCACAACAATGGTTAAGATGTGAACTGACTTACACTCCATCTTTCCTTACTTCATCATAATTTCTACAGTGTTAACAGCAGAGCAGCTAAGGCCCTATTAGGACTTGCCACAAATTTCAGAATTTCATAAATAAGTTGGATTAAGCCTCAGAGTGCTCTCATGAGGTAAGGTAACTATTATTTCCATTTTCCTGCTAGGAAATTGAGGCAAAAGACAGACACTTTTTGTTCCCCCATCCCGTTGTCAAACAGCCCTCACTGCTCCAGCTAGGGAGGAGAGGGGTGGGGCCAGCCCTGCTCTCTGGAGCAGACAGCACAGCCCAGCCCAGCCCAGGACTGCAGAGCATGCTGGGATGCTGGGGGACTGTGATTTAACTTGAACCAGGAAGGGGTCTGGGACAGAAGTTTCATAAACCGGTTAAGTCTGATACTACATTCAACCAACTTTAGCCATTTAAACCAGTTTTAGCCATTCTGAAACTGGTTTATGTGCACTGAGCTTCTGTTCTGTTACAGGTTTAAACCGGTTTCTGATCACTTAAACCGGTTTATGTGCAACTTCATTCCCTAGCCTAGTAGATGGGAAGCCTGGATGGTACCAATAGCAGGCCAAGCACTGGGTTTCCTGCATTTGTTAGCATAAGCCAGCTTTTTAGTTGTTGTTTTAGTGCTATGTTTTTTTTACATTTAGCAAAGGTATGAACGTGACCTCGGGCTGGGTTTAGATTTGAGTAGTAAGAGTGTTAGGGCTTGTCATGCCAGCCTACTAACCAATTAAATATTTGACAGAGACCGTGTCTTCCTCTTCTCCCCCTTCTTCTACTACCAACAAGATTAAATAAACTGGATGCTCTCATTGTACAAACAGCAGAGGAAATAAAAGACAGGAAGAAGTAGCTCTGTTCGCAAGCTGTGTGGCAGTGTCCAGTAATTAAAGATGGAATAGCTGGAGCCCTGCCAAAGAGTCAAACAAAACCATATTAAGCAGTGTAAAATAGCCCCACTGTAATAGAGGTTTAGATTCCACTATATGGAGGAACTCCCAAGTGGCCTCAGTGTGCACAGCTTTGGCTGGTGAATTTAGTTTTAAAAGAGTGGCTAAAGAGGGGATTTAAACAAAATACAAAACCATATTGCCAGTTTTACCTGAGGATTACCACTGAGATCAGAAACCTAAATTGCATCAGGGCATCTGTACAAGACTGGAATATTTAGCCAAGTAATAAGCATAACCCGCCCCCCCACTCATGCACACGCAAAACACAGCCACTTCGAATGCTTTGTACTATACCTAAGTAACAACATATAATATTTCATAATTTTGTGACAAAGCAAAGAGATCTCTCAGATGTCAGAATACTTCCCTTTTCTACTTTGGAAAACACGTTTGTATTTTGAGACCTATATTAACCAGTCAAGTTGGCAGTTTTCTCAACTTAAGAAATTTCTCCTAATGTTTTATAATTACATGTAAAAATCGTCATGTTTTTAAATACTTTCTCCATTTTTTTCACCCAGCCTTTTTAACAATAATAAAATATCTGTGCTGTACCACAAGTACAGTATGGTCTTCATAGCCCAGGTAGTATGGAACAGCTGTCAGCCCACAGCTTATAGGCTGGTCAGACTGGTTGAAACTCAGTCCAGACAAGAAGACGTTACGTTGAGGGAATCAGTTGGCTGAAAGATGGATGAGAGAGACAAAAGTGTTTCATCTTCCATTGCTCATCCAAGCTAACAGAATAAAGATGTTGCTGAGCCTCACTTTTCTTTTTATAAAATCAAATGACAGTGTAGACAGGGCTTGGTTTCTTTTTTCTTTGGTTTATTTTGTTTTTATTCACATCTCCACATGGCCAGTTTGGTCATGTCGTCTTTTTTTTTTTTTTCAGAAACTGATTGTGGCACTCTTCTACGTGCCTTTGTCATCTTAAGATTAGATTATGTCACTGTCCTCTATCTGTGCCACACCTTGCAGCTGTTCATTACCTGAAGTATAAGAGATGTTCCAGGTAGATAAACTAAAGGAACAAGAGATGCTCGCTTAAGTATCTCCTCCTGAACATAAGACACCAGTGCTCTGTGATCAGCATCGGCTCCTTGTCTTTAGTAGAGTCTGAGATGTTGACTTGGATGTACCCAAACAGGTTATCTACATTACTGAGATATTTCCACTCACTCCAAGTGATGCACTGCATCTCCAATTAAAGGACATGTACCAGCTAGATCTTACTTAATGGGATATTGAACAATTGCTAGCATGAGGTCACCATCACAGCTTCTTGGTTTCTTGGATTGTGTCTCCACCAGTCTGACATACCCCATATCTCATCCTCCTTATGGAGTGATGCATAGACAGATAGGGAAGTACTGCCAGTACAGGCCTGGTGAGTCTTATGTTTAGTTGTTTTCATTACCAGCTACCTAATAAGATTTATTTTTTCTTGTTCAAGGGTTGTGCTCTGCTGCTGGATTGTTATTCTATGCAATGACTATTACTTAAAATGACTTAGCTTGCATAGATGTAGGTTTATGTGTCTTCTACAAATATGTATCTAAAACATGCATGTTTTTATGTAAATGGGATCGGTGTCTGTTACTGCAACTTAATGAAGTCTTTTGTTTGTTTGTTTCATAAGGAAAAGTATTGGACTAATGGCATGGTTGCTCTTTTTTTTAGTGGTTCCAGTTTATATCACCTAAAGAACATAATGCACTGATAATGTGGCAAATGCATTAAAAGGAATGAGCTGAAGTTCATTTTCAGCCTGGTGATTTAACAATAATTTAGCTTCAAGCCTCGTGTTTCTCATAAAGGTTTGTGGGAATTACAGAAGTAGCTTTTCTCTTCGTCGTACTGAAAATCTCCCCTTCTAACCACCTCCAATACATGTTTTCCTTTATATTTAAATAGCAGCTGTTTATATATTGATAATAAATGATTCCTACCATTATTTCTTTTGAGGCTGAGGAACTATGCAATGCAGGTCTGTTATCAAATGAAGAGGTTTGCTAAAACTGACAAGGAAAGGGCAAATCTTTGCTGTAATAGTATAGCATATTTTACTTGGGGAAGCCCTGATCTAATGTCCATTCAACTTAGTGGGAAGACTTGCAGTCAATTAACTGGGATTTGGATCAGGTCCCAATGTGTTTGAGATTAAAAACTTCTGTGGTGACACCACAGAATAGCATAACTAAGAGGATGCTCATTGCCCTGTTCTTGGCGGACTCGGACTCATTACTTGTGGTTAGTCCTGTGATGAATAGTTTGGTGTGAATTGTTCAGTGAAGCAGTTGTGTTGTTATAATGAGTTTCATTTATGCCATCCCCAGTCGCATCGCGTTACAAGGACTGGCAGGGCGACACAGGCATGTGCCACTTTCAATTCACATTATGATCAGAGATGAGCCAAAAAGGTTTAGAAATATGTGGGTCCCTCTTAATGTTGTTTGCATGTGGAGACAGGAAACCAGAAGCCCATGAAAAGAAAATGTATGTGGCCACTCGCGGATTAACTGTCTAGCTGCTTTGAATGACAACATGTATTTCTTCATTCCTGAAATTACAGCCCTTAAAAGGGTATTTCTGCAGATGGTGCAGCATCAGAGATAATTGGCTGGCATTGTTAAGACAATCAAAATAAGACTATTGAGAAAGGTGTACAGGACATTGATGTTTTTTCACTGGGATGCGAGGATGCTTAATACTGTATCTCACATATTGCCCGTAATGAGAAAAGCAAGGAGCTCATATATGCTTTCATGATTATAATGAGTGGTGCAGCCGTAGCTTAATATTTGTAAAGATGAGTCTAAACAAAACTCCAGATCTAGACGTGCCAACGTTTTCTGGAGGTTGGCTTCAAAACCTGAATTTTGTAGCCTGAATCCATTATTCTAATTATATGAATTGAATTATGTGGCAAACTACAGGTCCAAGCCCAGAAATTAGTTACAAGTCCTGCAAAAGGGTTGGAAGACCAGAAAATACTCAGATTTCCAGGGATTCAGGAATTCTTTTTGGAACCACAGAAACTCTGATTTGATTAGGATTTGGCAGTACTAGCTGAACTGCACAAACATGATGTCTGAATTTTTTTATTTTACTTTTTTTTTTTACCAGGCAGACTTACCCACACGTAGCCTGATTCAAAGCCCACTAGAAACACCGGACAGATTTCACTTACTTAAGCAGTCTTTGGAACAGGCAATTAGAGGAGTTTTCCCCATCTCACACTCTAAAATCATGAAAATGCGGTAGAGTAGGCCTGTATCCAAGATTCAACTCCAATGTATTTATGGTCAGCAGATAAGAGTAGTTAAAACCAGGTGTGCTAAAGCTATACTACATTTTGCTTAGCCGGGTGAGCTATTTGTAGCAAACAGTTTGCCCCCATTTTTTCTCCGTGAAATGACCTGCTAACCAGTTTCAGATTTTCCATATTTGCTTGTAATTTAAAATTATTTAGTGAAGGGTTTATATGAGTACATTTTGTCCTTTAAGTTGTTCACAAACTTTAAGTTGTCACATAGTATCAATTCTGGTGTCTAAACAGATGACTCCTAAATCCAAAAAGAGCTTTCAAGGTGCCTGGTGGGTATTTGTGGAGAGAATGGGTATGCAGATACGTAGTCTTGCGATTATTTCTCTCTTTCTTTCTACTCATTTTACTGGGAACAACAATTTGCCTGTGCAAAAATCACAGGAATATCACTAAAGCAAACTTAATGTTTAGCCTAATGAATTATTGCAATGTTTTTTTCTTTTGCAAATATTAATCCAGAACTAGTTTGCGAATCTATCAATCTTTTCTGACAGTTGCATTTGGATAGGGTGATGGCTAGATAATTCTTTTGTCCAAAAATAAGAGAAGAGAGTTGCTTTAATAATCAAAACCAAAGTGGTTTCAGTTAAGACTAGGTTCTGCAAACCTTTACTCGTGTTGAGTAATAATTTAGTCCACCAGCATCCCTACTGCAATGAATGACATGACTCCAACTGTAAACAGACGTCTCATTTGAGGTGGTCCTGATTATTCTGTGTTTTAACTCGGATCCAAACTTGAGGCGCAGCCGTTTACAAACATAGCCCGTCTAAGCTGCATTGCTGCCCCTGTGGCAGTAGGTGGCCAGCAAGATCACAAAGAGTGGCAGGCTCGTCCCTGGAATGACTCTCAATTAACTTGAATGACCTGTGATTAACTTACAAACATGCTTATAACATCTGCTTGGTGGAAAAAGGCTAAGTACAGATAGTCAATAAGCCCAAGGCTGAGTCGCTTCAATCTTCGCAGGTTAGTCTAAGCTGCATAGATTGAACCAATAAGCAGGGGCTGGGGGACTGTGAGTTAACTTGAATCTGGAGCGGATCTGGGACTGAAGTCCAATCAATTGATTTAACCTAAATCAGCTAGGTCTGATACAACATCCATCCAGGTCTATCTTAAACCAGTTCTAGCCATTTTGTGAACTGAACTTCTGTTGTGTTACACATTTGAACCAGTTTCCAATCACTTCTACCAGTTTATGTGTAATTTCTGTCCTTAGCCTAAGATGCCACTCAGTTTAACTCTAGAAGAGCCTGTCCTGGGAATGCAGGTTTTATAGTAAACGATATCCGAATTTCCTTGTTGCTTTTAGGATGGAACGTTTCTAGCAGCTGGTTAATTAGTGTCCTAGAATATCCCGTAAGAAAGTTCATAATGAATAGTGCTATGAAATACGGTTTGGATGCTGTCTGAGAGTGGCTGTAACTGTGTTGCTATTGAATCTACTTGGCGTGCACAGATTCTTTAAACTGTTGAAAATGTAAGAACGTCTGCCCATTTTTCACCGCTGTGGATAATAGATTCATGGAAATAGGGACATGTATGTAGTTTCTCAGCAGTGGTCTCAAATTGCTAAGAACTTCTTCTATCATGAACCAGAAAACTGCCGAGAAATCATCAGGGCTGTTTGTCCCAAGGAGGTATTTCAGACCATAAGTGAACATCTTGTACAATGAGCCGTTTTGATGACTGTTTTGCTAAAGAGCTCCTCCAGATTCCTTTAATAATTTTTAGCTTAAATACCACAGAAACACAGAGGGCAAAAAGTACCGTATTTCACTGTGTATAAATCGAGTTTGAAGCCCACATATTAACCCTTAAATTTCTACCTTGAATTACACACCGTATCCAGGGCCCAGCCCGACCAGCACACAGCTTTGAGGCAGGGCTGCTACTGCCACTGCTGCAGCCACCGATGTGCTTGGCTTCCCCGGCTTCCAGCAGCTCCTCATCTCTGCTGGAGCACTTGGGGCATCAGGTAGGGGAGCGGCAGGGATGGAGGAGCTGCAGCGCAGAGCATGGGGCTGAGGCTAGTGGGAGCATGCAGCCCGCACTCAGGGGGGTGGCGGGAGCTTGGAGCTTGGGTGGGCAGGGTATGTTGGAAGGCGTGGGGTGTGAGGGATGGTGGGGAGGTGTGAGGCAAGGTGAGGAGGTATGGGGACCCCCCCAACACACACACATGTACTCCCCCCATGGTGCACAGCTGCCAACAGGCGGCGGGCACTTGTGGGCCATGCAGGTGCTGCTGCCCTGCAGTGCACAGATCTGCTGGCTCTCGCACATCACTGAGGCAAGCCGCACGTGCTGGAGCTGGCTGCCTTCCCCCTCCCCTGCCTGGGCGCGGCAGTGAGGAGCGCAGCCTGTCCAGCCTGGCTCGATCATGCCGCTTGGAGGGGTCGGAGCCAGGGCCAAGGCTGGGCTCGGTACAGCCCAGGCAGTGCCAGCCCTGGCCCCTGCACGTGGCACTGCCTGGGCTGCACTAGCTGAGTGCTGAGCTTGGTCCTATCCACTACAGGGGATGGGGACTGGGACAGGGCTGGGCTTGGTGCTCAGCTGGCACAGCGCAGGGAGTGCCGCTCGCAGGGGATGAAGCTGTGCCAGCCGAGTGCCGAGCCCAGCCCCAGCTTATACACGGTTCATCTCCTAATCCTAACTTTTTGCACTGGAAAACCAGGGTTGACCTATACACCGTGTCAATCTATATACCGGTAGACGGTAGCTGCAGTTGACAGATGAGTACCATTGACTAATTATTGAAGTCTTTGTTGAAAAGGTGATTTCTTTCTCTTTCGTGTGTTAATTAAAGTTATTTGTCCAGGCAGACTTGGATGCAAGATTTCTTTTCCAGCTACGACAGTTGTCATGTTTCTCACCCTCCCCAACTGCAACTTGCTCGTCTGTGCCACAAAAATATTTGTCTTTGCTTGACTTCTGACCCTTCCTCTCGAACTGTCACGCTGAAGGATGCGTTGTGAATAATGTGTGGTATTTCTGGCATGTGATATAGAGTAAGAGCTGTATGTTCATATTGACTCAATTGATTTGGGTTTTGTTTGTTTTTTTTAAATCCTCCTAAGCACAAGCAGCCCATCTACTTAATGCATTATGAATAATATAGAAACCAGGTACCAAACAGGAGAGAAGATGGAGGAATGAGAGTCCCCTGAAGTATTCTCTGACACCCCCCCGACGCTGCTGTTGAGGCCTAGGATAAACCATAGCTCCCGTCATCTCAAAATGGGGGAGAACCCAAGAAAAGGCTCCACCAAATATTGCATTTTAAGAACAGATGGTTATCAAATTACTATTCCTGCATGGAATCACCAGTCTGTGTGGCGATGTTGCTCTTTTGTGGACAAAAGGGCTGTTGCTAGTCACTGCATTCAGGTTTGTTTGACTGTTGTTGGGGATGTTGTGTTGCGTTCCTCTCCCCTCCTCCAGCCCCCTGCCGTGCAAGTAGGACCTGATATTTTTGTATCTGGCAGCGTCTACGTGAGAGGCGAGGCAGACTGAGTGGGGTGTGATGTGTGAATGACAGATCCCTAGGTGACGCCGCTGGGAAGCTCTTGATCTGACTAGTTTGAAGTTGAAAGCTCGCTAGGTCACACTGAAAATGGTTGCCACTGGGCATTTCTTTCATCCTTGTTTGTTTTTTTTTCCTTTCCCTTCCTGAAGTTTTTACAATTGAGGAGGTTTTGTTGTTGTTGTTCCTTGTGTTCCTTGTTGCCGCCAGGCTAGATTATAACCCTATTTTTTTATTGCTGTTAGGTCTTGACACTTTTTTTTCTTTTCTTCTCTTTTTTTGTTGTACTGGGGAGTGGAGGAAGGGAGGAGGAATGTTTCCCTTTAAATTGAGCTCAAGTATGGTGAACTAAGCAATCACAAAATGACCCTTTTTGGTAACTGCCAGGTGTTTTTCAGAATGGGGTCTCCCATTTGTAGGTTTTGCCATTTGCCAATGAGATCAAAACTGAGCAACCAGGCAGATTGATTCCTTGACCTTTTTTCTCCTTATTTGTCCTGAAACGGGCATAAAACATGAAGCATATTTTGAAAGGACAAGGTAACGTTAGAAGAACCAATCGTCTCTTACGATGGCTCCATTGGCAGAGTCAAAATAGCATAATAGTAGCTCTCGCGTGAGCCAGGAGAGGTTTTTCTTTTACTCTGAACATTCGTACAATTTGTCCCCTAATATGAAAATTGTTCTTGAGGTTGTACATGGGAAGTCAGAGTCCCATGTAGTACACCATGCAAGAGGGGCAGGAGGGTCGTCTGACACAGAGGAAAGGTCATGGAACAGTAGTGAGTGCAGCAGACTCTCAATTAGGACGATAAAAATCCAGGCACAGGCAGTATATTCAAGGGTCGGAAGTACTCAAGGGGTTCATTTATGACTTTTTCCAAGTGGAACCATCCATGGTCCATCTCTCTGTGCCTGACCCTTGTCTGTATGCTCCCAGCCAATCGTTAATTAGGACTTCTAAGTTTCTGCTGCTTTGTCCCTCAAGTTTCCAAGCTGGTGTATTTGACTGCACTGGCTTCTGCCAAAGTGCCAAATTCTGTTCCAGGCCACGTGACATAAATAGGTAGTCATTACAGTTACTTTCTCCATATTTATTCTGGACCATTTTAGAGGGCAGAGTTTGGCCAATGATATCAAAATACGTAGAACAAGGTCTCTAGTACTGAAAGTCAGCAATTAGATTTTATCCGGGAACTCATGAAGTCCCCAATCCAACAGGTAACTTATTCATATGCCTCACTTCAAACATGCAAGTACTTCCATTGAAATAACTGGCATTGCTAACACAATTCAAGGTAGGTAAGTGTTGAAGTTGCTTATTCAGGAAAAAGGGCTGATCTCCTTCCAAAGTAAACCCTAAGTATCTTCCTTACAGTAGGACCCACAACCTAGAATGTAACACACATGACCATCGTATCATTGAACCTTCTCCCATGATGATCAGTGTTTTATATTCTCATTTTTGTCCCACAATAGCAAAAATAAGAATAGAGCACATGAAACAACTGTTGCATTCACTTTGAAAAATCACTGCATGCTGAACAAATACACAGCATAACCTTATCCGTGTCTGCCAACTCTCATTTTTATCACATCAGGTATGTGTGACAATATCAGCACAGAGTCTGCTGGGATTTGTAAGCGGAAGTCGGAATTGAGGGGAAGGGAGATTTTTTAGATGAACGATACAAGTTGGTTTAAAGGATTTTTATTGGCTTGTCCCTTTCCGTGAAAGCTGGTCCCCATTTGATAACAAATTTCGGCATGTCCTTCCAGTGCAGACAGATTTAAATCCGATATATTCCCCTGAATATTGGGAAAGTCAAAATTTGGTCCTCAGTCTTTCACCTTGAATCCCTTAAATCTAAGTAGCAATTATCATGGAAACAGAAGGAAACCCATCACAATTTAGCAGGATGTGAACAAAAGCCCTAATTCAGGAAGGCACTGAATTCCATCCTTTTTGCAGGAAAGCACTTAATCACCTGCTTAAAATTAAACACCTGCTTAAAGAGCTTTCCTGAATTGAGATACTTTACTGAATCTGGGCCAAAAATATAGGGACAGTTTCTTAGCTGATATAAATCCACACTCCAGTTTCTGATTTATACCAACCGAGAACCGGCCTACCGTGCTTGAGGATCGCTGAGCTTTTTAACTCCAGCAGCCCTCTGAGCGTTGCTATAATAAATCCTCCCTTCTAATCCCACCATAACACATCGGGAGGAAGGAAAAAAAACCATTTATGAAGAATATTGCAAATTTATATTTCACGTAACTAGGTACGTTAGTGATTTGCCGAAGTTAATGAAAAAAAAAATCCTTGTTTACATTTGTGCTCAGTACATCCACCTGTCTCCCTTTGTTGAAAAAATAAAGAGACAATCCAAAATGGAATCATTATCTTTAGTGGATGCACTTCACATCACTGAAAACAATTTCAGCTTATTTAAATAACATGCAGCCTCAAGATTAAAGCTGTCTCCTTTTCAGCTGGATAGACAAACATAGCCGTCGGTACAGAGATCACTTATAGCTCAATATTCCTTTCAGTTGTAACTTGATGTATCATATTTTTTTCCTACACGTTATTACATTCCACTAGGTTTTATTTATTTAAATCTCAGCCTCTTTTTGCTGACATAGCAAGGCATAACCAGAGATGTTTTGTAAAACTTAAATGAGCCCGTAAGTGGGCCACTTGTTCTATAAATCTTTAAATATTTTATGTTGCTCCTTTAGAAATTGCTTTTGCCAGACTTGTCCATTTTGCATTGGAAAAGACTGGGCCATAAAATAGCAGCTCTTTTAAAATCTCCAGTGAAATAGCTGTTCAGTATATTTTGTGGCAGGACCAGGCTTCAAAAGCCTCCAGTGAAAGATCAGCTTTGAACAAAAAGAAGTTAAAGCCCTGCTCCCAAAAGAGCGACTCCTTTATTTGATTGGAGGCCACCGCACACCAGTAAAAACCTGTGGCTCTTCCCCACTTTCTGCCCCAGCCCGAGGGTGAAATTCTGACCCCGTTGAAGTCAGTGGCATAACTCCCATCCAGTTTAATGGAGCTAGGATTTCACTCTGAATAAACAGAGCCTTTGTTGCCTCTTATCCCCCCGGTAAGTTCTCTCTAAATTGTGACCTGGAGTAGTCGGTGGTGGAAAGGATTGCGCACGACACCAGGTAGTTGGAGGAGTGGACCTGGAGAAAAAGGATGATCTGTCTAGGAGAGTTCAGCCTGGAGCAGGGGATTGGACTTGGATGGCTGGTCCAGTCCTGCTTTTAATAGGGGACATTAGTGATTCAGGACCGCAAGCTGGAAGCAAATTGGCTTCACACAAGCTCTGGAGCCTCTCACTGTAACGAGTGGCCTGTCAGCATGCCTAATAAACTCTTTCCTGCACCTCTGCTTTCCTGCCAGATAATGAAAAGTCCGACACAGCCTTTTATAACTGTCTTATTGACCAATGTTAAACTCCTATGAAGACAACATTTGTCAACAGCGCTATGATAGAACTGTGCTAGCAATGCTTATGTTTAACTGCTGCAGTTAGAAAGAGTTTCCACAGGTGCGAGCAATCGTATTTCACGCGCCTAAAAGAAATGGGAGAAGATCTGACGTTTCTCAATTTAGTTGCTTAATGCTGCCCTTTGACAACGTTGTCAATACTTACAGTAACCTTGCTTATGATTCCCAGCCATCCGCATCCCAGATGAAGCTGCCAAATTGAGTGAGTGGGGCAGAGGTAGAGAGATTGGGAGCAGCCTAAGCAACAGCGTTGGGCTTTTAACTGGTTCGAAGCCACGTTTCACCACTTTGTCTGCAAAGACGATTTGGCTGATCCTTTTCCAGTCAGCAGGCGTTTAGATCGGAAGTCAGACGCTTTAGAGACAAATGGCCAACGTTGCTCTCTGTTAACAACATCAAGTGTTTTTATTGGTTCCGTATCAGGAAGTGTATCAGGAAGAGGAAGTGTATAATCCTACCCCTTTCCCTGGGGTAAGGCAGGACTGCCCCTGTCCCTTTGCTGGGCCCACTGTAACTCTCAAATGGTATTTTCCTGCTAGAAAATACTTAAAACGCTTGTGCCACATTTAATTCCATTAGTTATTATGTGAAGGGCTGGCGGAGGCAGAGAAGTAATCTCTTTTGAAGAAAAATAGTTGTTTAATGTAATTGAACATGTCCTCTTTACAGAGTTGCAACGATACATTTTGCCAATTAAATGTAGGCGATTCGATAAAATGAACGCAGAGCACGTTACACTAGTGCTGAGGCTGGGTTTACAATGTGATGTAGATAGTCGGGTTGCAAATTAGGCAAAGAATATTTTATAGCAATGCGGTTTGCACTCCTTTACTTGCATTTCAGGGCTATATATGCCCTGCTAGCCAAGGCAAGTGTCTGCAACCTGGGAAAATGAATCATATGTGGCTCTAAGCCTGAACCATGTTGAAGATAACATGGTAGGGAAGCAGCTGCCAATCTCCTTTGAATTTGGAGAGGGAAATCCTCAAGGAAGAGAATTGCATGCTCCTCAGAGTATTTCTTTTTTTGTTGTTTTGTTTGTTTTTATCCTGAAAACTGACTTGAAAACTGTAGGGAATGTACCACGGGCCTGGGGAATAGAGATATTTTTGAAAGCAGCATTTTAGAGAGCTGCTCACCTTGCTAGAGATTGATGCATGTACCTGAATGCTTCATTTGGATATATGCAATAAGCAGGATAAGAGAAGTTATTTGGGAAGTTAGACTTTTATTGTCCTGGAGAAGATCTAGACTCAAGAAAGCTCCAAGGTCAGGAAATGCAACTGTTATGTAGGAGGAAAATCCCCAATGCATTCACTCCTGTCCATTGTCATGTGTCCTGGATACCTGGTTTTGTAGTCTGACCTGCACTCCAGCCCTGCCAGACCGCTTTCCTGGTATCTCTATTGACAGGGGAACAGTACAGTCCCTTTGTTGGAGTACTGCTTGCAAGCATTAAAATACATTTTCCTCTAAGCTAATATTTTGCTTCATATTTGCACTACAAAAAAACCCAAGCAAACCAGAGGCAAAGTCCGTGCAAACCAATTGGCTCTGGTCATCCTTTGCTTCTTCCTTTATCTTGATTTGGCCAATTCTGTTAAAACTAGAAGTGCCACACAAGAGTCCGAGGCTCAAATGACTATGAGCTTTGTTTGATCATATATCTAATTTACTTTAACATGTGATCTGGCATTTGTTCCTCTAAGAGACTGAATCAATTTTATGCTAAGTGACTTCTTTGAGCAGATTTTTTATCGTCCCCTTTGCCTAAAGTAAATTAGTGTGATAGCTGGAGCAACCAGGGAATGAAAAGGAGTCAAGTCCTCAAGTCACATTAGCACGCTTGTTGAGGCCTTTAAACAATCATTGCCATCAAAGTACTCCATAATAACTGTAAAAAACCTAATCACAGGTGGCAGTGGGCGTGAAATGCGTGGTTCTTTGCTCGATCCTTAGGATAATGGGGGTATTCATGGGATTTCTAGAAGGACTCCTTTGTGTGGCTAGTCATGTGCCTGCTGAGTTGAAAGGACTATTTTGCTCAATTTGTCTAAAAGCGGCTGGCTTATATGATAGCTGCAGGGGCTCAGCTATTCAGGTTGTTTTAACCCTTAGTGCCCAGACTAGATGTTGGTACGTTTCCAAGGGCTTGTCCATACTGGAAATATTCCCCAGTTCCAACAATAAGTAACCAGGTACTAGGCAAATGACAGCGCCAAGCAAGGAGGAAACCCAAGCTTTTCAAAAGTGACAAATGAGTTTTGGTTGCCAGCTTCAGACACCAGATTGGCGCTCTGAAATTTGGGCCTCTTTGGAGTGTCAGAGCGTGGGCACAAAACTAATGCTCAACTTGACCTATTACTCCTGTTTTGAAAGTAGAGTGCATTGGTGCAAACTGAACTTCCCTTACCACATTTGCATCTGAACTATTGCAAGCCCCATCAATGGCTGCCAAATTGCTGGAGCTGGGGCAAAGTCCAAGTATGTCGAGGCCCTATCTTTAGGCTTCTACCACTCCAAAACTGGACCTTACTGATTTGTAGGGAGCCATGCCAGAACAGTGAAACCATGGAAAGACAGCATTATAGGTTCATGGCTGTTATGAAAACTATGCAACCTGGAAACATATTCCTTTCTAAATGTCTTTTCCTTTCTAAATTTTAGACATTTTTTTTCTAAATGGTCTATGAGAAAAAAGTTCTTCACGGTCAGGGTTGCCAGGATCTGGAATGGGCTTCCAAGGAAGGTGGTGCTTACACCATCCTTGGGGGCCTTCAAGAGGAGACTGGACAGGCACCTGGCTGGGATCACATGATCCCAGGTTTGGTGACTCTTCTTACCTGCCAAGGGCAGGGGGTCAGACTAGATGGCCCACTGAGGTCCCTTCCGACCCTAGAATCTATGAATCACTCTGGCCTAGGAGGGCAGCAGCCTCCCCACAGGAGGTGGTACTCATGCCACTCAGGGGTGTCCTAGCTGGGTCCCAAGCATTCTTTGATCCTGTACATAAATAAGCTCCTTAAGTTGGCACTGCAGCTCTCAGCTCCATAGGAGCACATGTGACTTCCCTCAGAGAGTGGGTGGCCATCCATAAACCTCATTCTTGGACCTTCACAGTGTGTTCCTGGGTTGCTCATTCAAGTGCCATGGCAGCATGGGTTCAAGCAGTCGCCAACCTGTCCATTTTAACCCCCCACAATGAGGGTCCTCTTTGTTCCACATGTCACCAGCGCTGTCTTTGCACATGTCTCTGGCGCTCTGCAGGAGCCACACAGCTCCTCACAACCTGGCCCTGACCATGGCACAGAACATCCGTGTTCCTCCTCCCAGCTGGGAAAACCTGGGTTGCATCTCCCTTCTGTGGGAGATGGGAGGGTTGGGAAACCAAAGCATCATGGCCCGGAGTGATGAGCCTTCTCCGGTTCTCTGGGAGGAGAGGGATGGAGGGAGCGGGAGGGAGAATTCCTATTTCCCACTGCACCTTACCTGCAGTGGTGTTCATTCATAGCTGCTCTGCTAAATGGCACCCAGAGGATTGCCAATGAAGACACGCACATTCACCTGTTGATTACACCTCAGCTATGGGGGTCAAAAATAGCTTTCAGCATATATTGGGGTCTCTTTGGTTCAGGATTTTTCAGGTGGATCTGTGTAAACATGCTGGCCTCTCTTGGGAAAGCAATGTGACCTTGAGGGATGGGGTGGTCAGTTGTCAGTTCCCCAGATTTATGGCCCCACTCAGTGCAACACAAACTAATAAGCCCCCAGCAAAAGTAAGGTGTCCTGACCCGGCACCTCTGATTCATTGCAGGCCGGTGGCATGGGGGTTGGCATGGGTGGGGGGGAGGGGGTGTTTACAAGGCACGAGGTCAGTAGGGAGCATCAATAAATCAGTATTGTCACTCTTCCACCTGGACAGTCATCAAGCCAAGAGCATGCTAAATATCAGTAGGCAACTACATCCTTCCTTATGAGCATACCTCAAGCTACCAAGGAGTCACAGTAGACCATGACCTCATTGCTAAACATCACATTCAGAAGGTCAGCAGTAAAGTCTCTGCATGGGTATTGGCCTTAAGATGTTTAGCCAGCACAAAATGGAGTGCCAGCTTCAAAGTGCTCAGAATCATAGTTTCAGAGTAGCTAGGGTCAGGAGGGACCTGAACAGATCATCTAGCCTGACCCCCTGCCACAGGCAGGAATGAATGCTGGGTTCACAAGACCCCAGACAGGTGATCATCCAACCTCCTCTTGAATTTGCCCAAGGTAGAGGCGAGGACCACTTCCCTGGGAAGTTGGTTCCAGATTATGGCCACCCTAACTGTAAAATATTGCCTTCTGATCTCTTCTGAATCACTGCACCAGTACTCCTGGACCCATCCAATTAGTGTACTCCTGTATGGTCCATAATCTGCAATCTTTACAAATGCCCAGACGGGATTGATGGAATCTGCACGTTGAGCGATAATACCAGACAGTGGCTCGTAGCTGACTGGAAGGACCAAGGGGTCAGGGAGGGAGGTTGGACACAGGGGGCTTCGCCACCTCAGGTCACTGAGAGCCCAGGGTTGGGGCCAGCCCAGTGCCCGGGCAGACCACACGAGCTCTGGCTGAGGCTAGGCTAGAGCGCCACCCTGGGAGCAGAAGTGAGTGGGTTGCCGCAAAGCTTCATGATAATGCAACCTACTGAGAGTTGCGATGGGATGTGGTACAGATGTTTGCTACAGCACTCTAACCTACAGCTCTGAAGTCTGATACCACATCCATCCAGGGTTATCTTAGAGCAGGATCTGTCATTTTTTCAGCTTTCTGTATGCCCTCACTGTCTTTTTGGTGACAGCTGTAGAGCACTTTCTGCACGCCTGCTGTGCAGTAAGTGTAACTTCTATACCTGTCCTAAACATCTATTGCCAGAGTGCACCTAAGAGACCCTAGGAAGAGGGCATTAGTGTTTGACACCAAAAATTATTTACTTGGAAACGGAAATAAATAAAAAATAATTATCCAAATGCATAAAAAATTAATTACCCAAATGCATTTATTTGATGTTCTGTCAGTATCTGGAGGTGAAGCTGAGTGCAGTAATGGGATGTTTATTAACAAGCATATTGTTAATGATTGTGTATTAATTAACGTGCATGTTTGGATATGGTTTGAGAGGGGGGGATTTTCTTTTCTAATCTCTAATGATAATGAGAGAGATTATGCGCTGTGGGTCCCTGGACCTAGACAAATGAATACAATCCTAGAAAATGAAGGTTGGAAGGGACTTCAGGAGGTCACATCTAGTCCAACCCTCTGCTCAAAGCAGGACCATCCCCAGCTACATCATCTCAGCCAAGGCTTTGTCTAGCTGGGTCTTAAAAACCTCCAAGGATGGAGCTTCTACCACCTCTCTGGGTAACCTGGTCCAGTGTCTTACTACCCTCCTAGTGAGAAAATTCTTCCTAATATCTAACCTAAACTTCCCTTGCCGCAACTTGAAACTATTGCTCCTTGTTCTGTCATCTGCCACCACTGAGCACAGTCCTGCTCCATCCTCTTTCAAACCTCGCTTCAGGTAGTTGAAGGCTGCTATTAAATCCCCTCTCAGTCTTTTCTTCTCCAAACGAAATAAGCCCGGTATACATTGGGGGTTTGGATCTTGCTGGTCACCTCACGAGTTGCACTTTCTGAATTCAATGGATAAACAATCTACGCTACTTAGAAATGGTTGCAAATCAAGATCTTTCAGAGAAATTGGGTTTATATATGTCATTTCAGTTTTGTAGGGGAATAAGTAAATAAAGCAACAAAGGATGCAATGTTCTATTGTAATAATTGAAGACACGAGATCATACCACAGAGTTTGAAATAATATCTCATTGCTTCATTATGGGAAAGAACCATATTTCACCTGGAAGGGTAACTGTTGCTTAGCCCAGGCATGCACAATGTTGCATCTAAGGTAATTTGTTAAACAGAAAACTCAGCAGTGTTTGGGGTTAGGGCTCAGGACTTGCATTCAGGAATCCTCAGGTGTGGTCTCGGCTCGGCCACTAAGCTACTGTTTGCCCCTGGACAAGTCAGTTTTCCTTTTTTTTTTCCCCTTGGCTTCTCTGTCTCTTTGCTTGTCTGCATTGTTACCTCCTAAGGGCTTGGTCTTTTACCCTGAACTGATGAGTGCACATAATAAAAGTTCAATCCCAGTATAAATAAATAGCATTACTAATAAGTAAGATGCATATCTCTGGAGTATAACAATAATGTGCTCTGCAGGAGAAAGGAGATTTCTTTTATGTAATGTCAAAACCTCCTTCCTCCTCCTTTATTCCCATGACCCCCTGAGGATAGGGAATCCACGTCTAAGGACATGTTTGCTAATGTCACAGGTTTGTGCTGAAACCTCCCCTGATCAAGACAATGTGGGGATCTAGCAAATGAGAAAAATCATAAATATGATTCATTTCTCTTGCTCGGTCTCTCTCTCTTGCTCATTCATACAAACAATAATGGTCCTGACATTTTAGCCAGCAACAGGAATCAGTTGCGGTTTTGATTATGTGTTTTGCATGGTTTGATTTTATTGCCCTTTTTCCAACCCTCCATGTTCATCAGGAAGCCTCCTGCCTGTGTAGCCATTGCTGGTATGGTGTTATAGACATGCTGGCCCTGATTCTCCGCTGACTTATACATTGAATAATCACATAGGTGCGTGCCAAGTGGTTGTGAAATGCTATCGCCAATGTGGTAGGGAGTTTTCCATCCACTCTGCAGAGGAGTAAATGGCTCATAAGTGTATATGGCAGTGGAAAATCATGATAGTTGGGTAATGTGAGCATTCGCATTAAAAAGAAAAATCCCTGAATATACTGTTCAAGTAAGATAAGAATAATCTATTCACTCCATCTCCAAATAATTAGGTTGTACTTTTTCAGGAAGGGATAAAATCCAGGAACCGCTGTGAACTTGTGTCATCGGTAGGGCAGTATGGTCATTCTGCTTTGCCATGCAGTCCTGGGGAAGAGCATCAGTTTTGCCTCATACATTATAAACCTATCCACATAGGCACACATGCACGCATGTATGCGCGCGCGCGCACACACTGATATGTAAACACCCACAACAATAATAAGTAAAAAAAAAAAAAAAAAAGAGGTATAAAATAAAAAATAAAAGAGACAAAGCTTTGAAAAGTGCTTAGCTCTGGATGAGGACAATATAGTACAGTATAGAGAAACCCATGTGTATGCATATGAGCACAGGATAGAGCTGGCAACATAGACCGGGATTTACAAAGCTGTCATTGACCTAGATGGAAACTGGGTACCCAATTCACTGGGTAGTGTTGAAAGTCTCAGTTTCATTCCCGCCTATATTAATTGTAAGAACTGCATTGAAATGGGCTGCTGTTAGATTCATTGAATCATGGAAAATTGGGGTTGGACGGGACCTAAAGGATACTAGTCCAGCCCTCTGCTCAAAGCAGGACCATCTCCAAATACATCATCCCAGCCAAGGCTTTGTCTAGCTGGGTTTTAAAAACCTCCAAGGATGGAGATTTCACCACCTTTCTAGGGAGCCTATTTTGGTGCTTTATTATCCTCGTCAGAAAGTTTTTCCGAATATCTAACTTGAACTTTCCTTGTTGCAACTTGAGACCATTGCTCCTTGTTCTGTCATCTGCCACTACTGAAAACAGTCTGGCTCCATCCTCTATTGAACCCCGCTTCAGGGAGTTGAAGGCTGCTATTAAATCCCCTCTGTCTTTTTTTCTCCAAACTATATAAACCCAGTTCCCTCAGCCTCTCCTCATAAGTAAGGACCTACCAAAATTATGGTGGAAGTAGAGTGCATGGCAGTTCCTTCAATTTGGCATATTCCCCTGCATGCACCTTGCCTCTTTGCCCCCCCACCACCCCCGCCACACTGCTGCTGATTAGCAGAGGACCCCGCTGCTCCCTCCTGATTAGGATTAGCAGGGAAGTGAAACCATGGTTTTAAACATGGCACTGTTTTTGCCTCCTGCAGTCAGCAGCAAACAGCCAATCAGTGGTGAGAGGCAAAAACAGCTTCACATTTAAAACTGCAGTTTTCGCCTCCCCGCTGATCAGGAGCGAGCTGCAGGCAGGGCCCCTCCACCAATCAGCAAGGGGAAGGGGGAACCTGCAAGATTAAATGAGCCACAGCACACTCCACTTCCACCATGAATTCGGTAGGTCCCTACTCATAAGTCATGTCCCCCAGCCTCCTAACCATTTTTGTTGCCTTCTTCTGGACTCTCTCCAATTTGTCCACATCCTTTGTGTAGTGGGGGGGGGGGCCCAAAACTGGACACAGTAATCCAGATGTGGCCTCACCAGTGCTGAATAGAGGGGAAGAATCACTTCCCTTGATCTGCTGGCAACGTGCCTACTAATGTAGTTGAGTATGTTGTTAGTCTTCTTCACAACAAGGGCATGCTGATGGCTCATTCAGCGTATAGATTCATAGATGCTAGGATCAGAAGGGACCTCAATGGATCATTGAGTCCGACCCCCTGCCAATGGCAGGAAAAAGTGCTGGGGTCGTGTGCCCCCCCCGTCAGGTGCTTATCCAGTCTCCTCTTGAAGACCCCCAAGGTAGGGGAGAGCACCACCTCCCTTGGAAGCCCGTTCCAGATTCTGGCCCCCCTTACTGTGAAGAATTTCTTCCTGATGTTCAAACTAAATCTACTCTCTATCACCAGGAACAATGGCCACAAGCTTATTCCAAGGGGTGCCCTGGTAAAGAGAGCATCTCCTATTCCCTGCTGCCCCCCTGGTGAATTTTGTATACTGCCACTAGATCCCCCTGTAGCCTTCTCTTGTGGAGGCTGAAAAGGTCCAGGTCCCTTAGCTTTTCCTCATAGAGCCTTCCCTGCTGGCCTCTAACCATGTGAGTGGCCCTTCTCTGGACCCTCTCAAGGTTGTCCACATCCCTTTTGAATTGCAGCACCCAAAGCTGGACTCAGTACTCCAGGTGCGCCCTGACCAGTGCCACATAGAGAGGAAGCATCACCTGCCTGGACCTGTTCGTGAAGCACCTACTAATGCATGAGCTTATTGTCCTCTGTAAGCCCCAGGTCCTTTTCTGCAGAGCTGCTGCGTAGGCAGTTGGTCCCCAACCTGTACCGGGGCATGGGATTGTTCCATCCTAAGTGCAGGCAGGACTTTGCATTTCTTCTTATAAACCTCATGAGTTCCCATCCTGGGTAGTGTCTCCTTGGTTGGTATGAGACAGAGACCCTCAGGAGAACCTTTGCCCCAATGCTTCTACTGACTCTAGCAAGGCCAAGATTTTACCAGTGGTATGTCAGTTACTTAGATATTACGTCTAATTTAAAATTACATTAAATTAAATTAAAAAGCTCCCCCTACTCCCCTCAATATGGTATACAAATGTCTGTCTCTGAATCAGATTCTCATCCTGGCACTCATAATGCTTCCTGCAAGGTAAAATCCTTTTTCCTCAATTTGATTGCATGTACAGTTTACTTCCGACCTTACCCACATCACCTATTGAATTCGGCACATGCCGCTTCATTCACACAGTGGCCTTTGAAGAGTTAAGCTCTGCAGTCACTCAGAAGGTGGACTTCTGCTTTTCCTCAAGTCTTTATTCATCTCCAGGAACTGAATTTTTCATGCAGTAATTAAAATTTGTAGGTCAAGCCTCCCATGGCACCGTTTTCTGCTAATGTGGGAGAGCAACGGTCGGATTCGCTTACGCTGCTCTTCGCCGCACTGAGATTTAAAGGATGAAGGGTGACATTTTCCCCCATTTTGTAAATTAATGCCATTGATCTGCCTAACAAGAACAAAGTTAGGCTTCAAAATACCAAATGATAAAGAGATTAAGACTTTAAATGGCTTTCGAAAGGCAACCTCTATTGTAAGATTGCAAGCAGAGTATTGAACTTTCAATTAGAATTTCTAATAGGCTATTGACTTAAATGGATAAAATGTTGCAAGTGATAGCTTTCAAGATGACAAAAATTGCTTCTTACATTCTAGAATATTACTTTATGAAACAAATACTGTTCTGGAGGCTGAATAGTAATAACCCAGGCCCAGGGCAATATTGTTCCTTGCCTCTGTGCAGCAGTTTTTCAAAATTGAACTAATGCATTTTGAAACATTTTCTCTTTTCATGTTTTGTAAATCTTTGGGAGTGGAGGTACTTTAACTTTCATGAAAGTATCTTAAATCTCTAGTGATGTAGCTATGATTGCACTCTCTATGAAATACAATCCATCCATCCAAAGGGTCTGGTTTTATTTTTGTGCATTTCCTGATCTAGGGCACAAACAAATATTCCCACCTTCTCCGATTTCTTCTCACTGCACTCTAGAATGTATCTGTTCTGTGGTGCATGTACTACAAATAACATCTGAAACTCTCCCAAATTATCATGGCACTTTACAGTGAATTTACTTGATGTCTTGTTATGAAACACTAGCTCTCATACATTTTTAAAGATTTTTTTTTTCTCTGAGACCAGCCACCCTGTTCTAGGATAAAGGGTTAATATTATGCTTATGTTACAGTGCATTAAAAACTCTAATTAAAACAGCATTACATTCCCATCTGCCAATCTCCAGTAATCTTCTTTAATTGCAGTAATTAAACTATATTTACATGTTCAGAATACTTGTAATTTAGCAAATTGCACTCTCTGCTCTACATTTAATCAAACAACCAGTTCCAGTATATTTAGTGTGGAAAGAAGTAATTTCAATGTTTTGATTACTATAGCAGATTTGACAGAGTAAGTGCCCCTCTAGTAGAGGCTTTGAAAGGGAAGGCAAACATGAAATATAGTCATGGTTTTGATTGTCATGTGAATGCCTAATTACATGTTGGAGGATTAACTATTAAAGGGTACACACTGTTTCACTTGATTTTTTTTTAGGCACAGCTGACAACAGAATGGAGGTTGTCTATATTTTTTGCTGTTTGAAAGCATAAGCAAGCTTTTTTATTAGTAGCAGTAGTCGTTTTAAAAACAGTTAGTAAATTTTCTGACTTATTAAGGCTCTGATACTAAACATCAATTGTCTTAAAAATAAAATAGACTGATTTAATTACCACGGTTTACAGTGTATCACTGAGCTCTGCCTTGAAAGCATTTTTCATGAGTTCTTTTCTCACATTTTTGTCCTCGAGATTTCATTTGGAAAAAGGCTATCTAGAGAGGTTGTGAGATCTCCATCCTTGAACGTTTTTAAGAGCAAAGTAGACAAGTGCTTGTCTGAAATGGGGTTGGACAGGGATGTTCCTGCATTGAGCTCAAGGGGCGTGGGGGTGTGGTTTGAATAAACGTGACTTCCTGAGATCCCTTCTGGTCCTACTTGTCTGTGATTCTGTTTTCCAGACGGTTCCCAATGACAGGGCTGGCCTGCACTTTCTATCCACAGGGCCTTCTGGAAAGGCAACACTTGGCAAGACAACCCTTACGTTACCTCTGATCTCTGGGAGTGAATAACCCTGTGAGCGATCCTCTTCCTCTCAAAAGAATTAGTGTCCAGTCCTGCACTTGGGCAGTGTAGTGATGAGTGTCAGGGAAGTACCAAGCTGGTTGGATAATTGACTCCTTTGTAGAAAAATCCATTTCTGTGCATCTCTTCCTATGATTTATCCTAAACATTATGCTCAAAGAGGTCACCACGGTGCTTGACAACTTGTGTTCCTCACTTAAAATATGCACATAAGCTTGACTTTCTAGTACTGTCAGAAGTACCAGATTCAGGACTAACCTATGCTAATGGTACTAATGCATCTGAATGAAATCGCTTTTTATTTCCACAACAGATGTAATTGCCTCCATTGTGCCCTATAACCCAAACCCTTGAAGGCAGGGTTGTCCAACTTCTGGCTGTCCAACTTCTGAGTGGCTGGGTGTGCAGGCCCCCCCAACCACAGATGCCCTACACTGCACACTACACTTCATGACCCCCCCCCCACACACACACACACTGCACAGTCTCCCAAAGCACTGTGCAGCCCCTTTTGCACCCCACAGCTCCACTGTGTGTATGTGCTGCACCACGCAGGCCTCCTTTGTGTGCTTATGCAATGTGGTGTCATACATGGCCCCCTCTACCTCCCTCCCACTGAACTGCATTGGCACAGATGCGGTGCAAGATCCCTGAGTCCTCGGGCTACAGGCTCCCTCGGCCCCAGAGGCCACACCACTCTGCCTTATCCTCAGTGATGGGGCAGTCAGTGAAGTTGGAAGAGGAAGGGGGAGCCTGGGGACTCTGGCAGCAGCAGCAAAAGAGCAAAGGGATGAGCAACTTCTGGAATGGGAGCTGGGGGACCACAGTTTTCCCTTGGGGTGCATGTGCAGCCCACAGGCCACCAGTTGGACAGCCTTGTTTAGAGATATGAGGTGCCTAATTCCTATAAGTCTCCATCAGTGCAAGCTAGGTGCCTAACTAGAAATGTAGTGCCTGAGGGTGTCTTTACATATGCTCCACGGATGTGGGTGGTGCTTTAATTAGAGCGGCTCTGAAAGCTACTCTAATTAAAGTGCCTGCAGCATCTCTTGTATTCAGTGTCCTGTGCTTCAAAATGGTGGTGGGGGCACTTTAATTAAGTTTAAGTTAAAGCGCCCCTGCTGCCATTTTGAAGTGCAGGGATGTTGAATACACAAACTGTGGAGGCTGCTGGAGCGCACTAATTGGCACGCTCCAGCAGATGCAGTTAATTGAGTCTTCTCCTACACAGTGTAATCACAGTGCTTTGGAGCAGCGTTCCTGCATGTCTACAGGCACCCTAAAATACCTTTGAGGATCTGGACCCATATGTTCAAATAACAATACTGTCATTTCCTAATGAAACTCTTCATAATAGTAACAGGTCTTGGATGGGCGTGTTCCTCTAAGGTAGGGGCAGATATTAGGCATAAACCAGTATAAGTGACTGGAAACCAGTTCAAATCTGTAACGCAACAAAATTGCAGTGCACATAAACCACTTTCAAAATGGGTGGAACTGGTTTACGATAAACCTGGATGGATGTAATATCAGACTTAGCTGATTTAGATTAAATCATTTTATAAAACTTCTGTCCCGGATCCCCTCCAGATTCAAGTTAACTCGGAGTCCCCCAGCATCCCAGGATGCTTTGCACCTCCCCAACAAACCCCCTTTCAGGGCAGAGGGCCTTGGCGAAAGCTGTCTGCTCCAGCCCAGCAGGGAAGAATGCTCTAGCACCCCCCAGCTACTGGCCTGGGCCACTGCAGGCATATGGCTGCATTTCCAGAACCAAAAGGGAATGTCTGTTCACTTGCTTATCAGTTCAATTTACACCGCTTAAACTAACCTGCAAAGATTGAATTGATTCAGCCTCAGGCTTTTTGACTGTCTGTACTTAGCCCAGCAGTTTGAGGCATGGGCTACTAAAGGCTGAACTCCCTGCAAAGTGAACCAAGTATACCCATGCAACTTCTGAATGCCTTGTAACAGAGACCGTAGTGAATGCTGGTAGTGACCGAAATACTAGTCATCATCAGAGATCTGGGTTTACCATTTGCTATGGAGAAAAACACAGATTTTCTCCTTGGATTTTTCTTGTGTAATGGAGAAAATCATGGATTTTCCCCTTTGAAAGGAAAAAAAGCATGGGAAACCACAGGTTTCCCCTTGCAGGGTGGCAGAGTTCCAGCCTGCAAGGGTCTGCTTGGGGCTGGGGGGAACAGGGCACTGGGGGTGCCATGTGCATGTGTGCAAGGTTGAGGGGCGACCTTGTGGCTGCCTATAAGTTCATCATGGGGGCACAGAAGGGAATTGGTGAGGCTTTACTCGCCAAGGTGCCCCTGGGGGTTACAAGAAATAATGGCCACAAGCTAGCAGAGAGCAGATTTAGACTGGACATTAGGAAGAACTTCTTCACAGTTAGAGTAGCCAGGGTCTGGAATGGGCTCCCAAGGGAGGTGGTGCTCTCCCCTACCCTGGGGGTCTTCAAGAGGAGGTTAGATAGG
>NW_005842796.1:162977-178367 GCF_000455745.1 Alligator sinensis
TTTCCTGCCTATGCAGGGGGTCGGACTCGATGATCTATTGAGGTCCCTTCCGACCCTAACATCTATGAATCTGTATGCACATGGCAGCCAGGCAGGGTGGTGGAGAGCAGCTCCCTCCAGGTAAGTCCATGGAG
This sequence comes from Alligator sinensis, assembly GCF_000455745.1. Taxonomy (NCBI): domain Eukaryota; kingdom Metazoa; phylum Chordata; order Crocodylia; family Alligatoridae; genus Alligator; species Alligator sinensis. Next base: position 163,112 of record NW_005842796.1, read on the forward strand.
TGGGCAGTGGTGGGGGGGGCACATGTGATGTGTTCCAGGGGCCAGGGAGCACAGGTGATGCACTGGTGGGGCCAAGGTGAAGTGGCTGGGGGTGATTTCTGCACCCACGGTAGGATGTGGGGAGGGGATTTTGGTGCCTCTGTGGCCCAGTGGGTGGGACCCAGATTGAGGGGTGTGCTGTGCCATGGTTGGCAAGGTGAGGTGCCCCATACCTGCTTGGCAGCAGTTGGGGCACTGCTCCGTGCCATTGCAGCTATTGTCATGCCTCACTTTGGTGGCCATGGCAGTGTGGCACTCCCTCCCACACTGGGTCCCACCTGCTGGGCAGCAGAGGCAGCTCCTGCCTGGAGCTGGTCCAGCCCAACTGGGCCCATTTCCTTCCTCGCACACTGTAGGGCTGGGGTGGGATGCTGTGGGTTGGGAGTGAGGGGCACCAGCAGGGCCAGGGGGGATGTGGATTGGGATTAAGGGGCTCTGGCAGGGCCAGAGGACTGTGGGTTGGGAATGAAGGGCACCAGTAGGGCCAGGGGGCTTGGAAGTGATGGGCACCTGCAGGGCTGAGGAATGGGGGCTGTTGCTTGGGAGTGAGGAGCAACGGTATGTGCAGGGGCAGGGCACCAGCATACCTGGGCTGCTCAGGACCAGGAAGCAGTGGTGGGGACAGTTGCAGCTGGACCTGTAGCAAAGCAAGTTTCCATGATGAAAAAAACCAAATTAAATGCCAAAATATATAGGTATTTAGAATGTATTTTATTATAATGATTGAGTCACTGGTAGGCTTCCATATTGCTTAAAAATTGCCCATATATCAATGAAGCATTGTGTCCAACTGATACCTATATATAGTGGTGTTTCATTTGAATCGTGGAAAAATTTGGATTTGGGATTTTTTAATCAGAGAATTTAGGATTTTTTATCATAGAATTTGGGATTTTAAACAGAGAAAACCAGGATCCTTAGTGATCACCAACATACTCTAGTAAATAACGTCTACACATTCATTAATGCGCTGTAATTACACCGCATTAAGTTTAGTACCTGTAATTACAGATACCATCTTAATGTACCGTAATTAGCACTACTGTGCATTAGCCACAGTGCATGCTTTTTTGGTGATGCTAATGCATAATAGACTAATTCTACAGCACATTAGTCCATTATCACAGGTTTTGCCCACCGTGCTAATGCACAGGAGAATTAGTCTACTGCACTCAAAGCATCTCATGTAGACACATCCACTGTGTACAAAGTCATTTGGTTTTATGTACAGGTGGAAGTGAACTTTAGTTACAATATCACTTGCATATATGGGGATAGGTCTTGTTCCAAGCAATAAAGGTTAAATGCCCTAAAAATCTTTAGGTTTTTTTTTTTTTTTTTTACCTGCTGGTGAAATGCCTCTACCCCAGACACTAATCTTACTGTACTTTTCAGTTCAACCCCCAGTTATTTATTAGTTTTGGATTGGAAGCAGCCAAGCGTAATGAATACAGCTAAAGGGACAATTATGGTGGGGCAGGGTGAACATTATATTTTTTTCGTATACAGCTACAATTAGAGTATCTGAACCTCGAGAGTTATATTAATGGACAATTACACAGACATTTAAAGGCTTTATTAAGGTATTTAGAAACAACCAAATGCATACTTAAAGATACTTTCTTGAAAGCATTGCACCATTCTCTGGTAATATAATGAAGATCATATGTCTCTGACTTACAGTAGTGTAATACCACTGACATCGATGATTAGTCACGATTTACAGTAAAGTGAGTGAAATAAAAATCAACGTGATTTTTATTCATGTCTTGTGTAACCCCCCATCATAAAGATCAAATAGATTGGAGACCTAGGATGCATTTCTTGAACTGCACTTCCTGGCATTGCACAGTCAGGATTTCAGGATGAAACTTCTTAAACCTTATTTAAGAACAAAACAAAAAGGTTTAAATAGTTTTGGCTTAGTGTCTACTGGGGGAAAAACATCTCTGGAAGGGAACAGAATAAAAATCCAGTAGAAACAAACATCTGATTTTCAAAGGTTTTAGCAAAGATGGAAGTTCTTGCATTTCAATTTGCACTGATTTCACACATCATCTTGTTGAGTGCAGGGTTTGGTCCCCTGCCAGGCTGTCTGAAAACCCTCTTTTGAAAAACACAGTTTATGTGCTGAATGGATGCTGCATCGCATAGATACTAATATCTTTCATTAAACTTCCAAATGGACACTAAATATGTAAATATAACTGAATTCAAAGACTGGCTTTGAACTTATTTTCTTCTAAGAATGCTTTTAACATGACTAGTCTAACAATATTGTGCCATGGCTGGTTTGCCATTTTCTAGCAGTAACTTAATGAGTTTATTTTATAATGAAGGACTCTGATTTATTAGCTTTTCATTATGCTCGTTCCATCAGCTTCCTGCTAAATACTGTAACCCTTGGCAGAGATGTTAGTCTTTATCAGGTGATATCATTGCTTTTTAATAAACTCTCCTCCTGTATTACTAATATTACACGTGAAATCCCTTATCCTGAATTATTCCCAAGGGAAGGGGAAAAAAGTATACTTATTGAAAAGACTGCATTGAAGCACCACATTGAATTCATTAGCAGCTTTGCATTATTCATTTTAACAAACTCCAGGTTTTCTGTAGGTATAAAGGAGTTTAGATCCTTTGACTTCACCTCTTTAGCTCAGCAAAGAATTTGGCCTACAGTACTGACACTGCAAGAGCATAGAGAAATCATCGCTGAACAGCTGTTTGAAGATGGTGGCACTTGCAGGTATTAACAAATATTTCTTTAGTTGCTGCTTAATGGCCAACACTATTACAAGAATTAACATGGTGACAACTTGCGCAGAGCTGAGGGAAGGGTGGGGGGGAGTAAAGTAATATTTTACAACCTGAAAAATTAAGCGCTGAGATAGTTAAGGCCCAGCCCTCATTAGCTGAATGGTAGATTTTTCTAATTAGTTCTTTCTAGTGTAATTAGCATGGATGAGTCTAATCATCTCATGTGAAACCAAATCTAATGCTTGGGAAGGAATGTCCTTGGCCTCTCTTTCAGTTTGCTTCCAAGGATATTATGCATTTCATCTTAAATATTCCTTAAAGAAACAGTGCAGTTCCTGTTGGTTTTTAGAGTGGATACTATTTGCTGAAAGTAAAAAACCTGGGCATCTTTTTGTGTTTAGATGGAAGCACAGAGGTATCAATGTTAAAAAAAAAAAAAAAAAAGCATATTGGTTAGCAGTGCTTGAAGTGTAATGATGGGCAAGCTCATAAACCACCATTTTTCACCCCCATGAGAGCCAGGGGGGTGAAGAAGAATGGAAATTTGAACATTTGTTGGGCTCATATTCCACTGTAAGAGAGAGACTGCTGAAAGCAGGAAAAGAAAACTACAAAGAGCAACCTTTAAAATGTTCCTTATGTCAGCATGGTGGTAAAATTACTGAGCTGCACTCGCTTTGTTCTGGTTGGCATTACCACACAGAGGACCATGGCGAAATGTTCTTGTTTACAAACCACGGGTAGCCTGGCTCTTGATATATAAATATTATAAATTGAATAACCAGTTTGAAGAAAAGGAACTGGATGTAAACACTCATTAAGTCTTTGGACATCTGCATACTTGACTAATTTGGGCCATGCACTGACTTGAATTCAAAAGGCATAGTTGATTTCCATTTTATATTTGAAATGGCATGCAGAGATAAAATTTCTTCTTGCAGTTCAGACTCCTGCATGCCCCCCCCCCCCAAGCTGTATACGTTGTTTATTTTATGAGAGCCGCATGTGGTTGGGGAGCTGCAAATGCCTTGAACCCACACAGTGGAGGTGCAACAGGTCATGCATAGAAACCAAGGTAGAAAGCAATGAGAAGGACAGCAAATGCAAGGGGAGCCAATCCTGTATTCATTGCTGCTTCCTGGCTTCATTACTCCCACCTGGTACGAATAGGATCTTTTCTCCAAGTCCCTTGGTACCATAATGAGGATTATGCTTAAACCTGTGTCATCTTGGACGTGCCAGTTCCTTGTCTTTGATGAACCTATGCTATTGCAAACAAAGGAGTGGGCGTGCAGAGAATTGTCATAATATAGCATAGAGGACGATACCTAGCCCTCGTGCCCAAAAGCAGCTTAGACTCTTCTGCAGCTTGATTTTTACATATCTTGCCACATCTGACAATAATTTGCAATGAAACCATTCAATTCTATTAATGTATTTTAAATATCTGGACATAGACTCCCAAAGAAAGTGGTGTAAGGGTTCTTAAAAAGAAAGAGAACAATATAACCACCTCACCATGACCATCTCCTCCTCCCTCCCAAGCAAATGTCTAGCCCATTTTTCTGAGCAGGGAACCAGGATATCTCCCCCACCAGGATTCAGGACAGACTCAGGAAAGACTCTGCCAGACCTAGGGTCAGGGAGGACCGAGTTAGGGAACTTCTGGAGGGGCTGGATGTGTTCAAATCAGCAGGTCCAGAGGCTCTCCACCCAAGGGTGCTGAGGGAATTGGCAGAGGTCATCGCGGGGCCCCTGGCATGGCTTTATGAGCACTTGTAGTGCTCTGGCCAGGTGCCAGAAGACTGGAAGAAGGCCACTGTGGTCCGCATTTTCAGAAGAGGGAGGAGGGAGGACCCAGGCCCGTTAGTCTTACTTCGGTCCTGGGAAGATCTTTGAGAAAATTATCCAGAAGCACATCTGTGAGGGACCAGCAGTGGGGATGATGCTCAAGGGCAACCAGCATGGGTTCATTAGGGGCAGGTCCTGTCAGACAAACCTGATTGCCTTCTACGATCAGGTCATGAAATCTTTGGACGCAGGTCTCATGGTGGACGTAGTCTTTCTGGACTTCAGGAAGGCCTTTGACACCGTCTCTCACCCCATTCTCATTAAAAAGCTAGGCGACTGTGGCATTGATGCCTACACAGTCAGATGGGTTGCAAATTGGCTGAGGGGCCGCACCCAGAGAGTGGTGGTGGATGGGTCATATTCAACCTGGAGGGATGGGGGCAGTGGGGTGCCCATGGGTTTGGTCCCCGGGCCCGCACTGTTCAACATCTTCATCAGCAACTTGGACGAGTGGGTGAAAAGGACCCTGTTCAAATTCGCTGATGACACCAAGACTTGGGGCGAGGTGGGCATGCTAGAAGGGAGGGACAGGATACAACTGTACCTGGACAGGTTACAATGGTGGGTGAATGTGAGTAGGATGGGATTCAATACTGACAAGTGCAGGGTGCTGCACTTGGGCAGAAAGAGCCAGCATCAGACCTACAGGCTGGGGAACTTCCTTCTCGAAAGCACGGTGGCAGAAAGGGCTCTTGGAGTCATAATCGATTCCAAAATGAACATGGGCCGCCAATGTGGGGACGTGATCAGGAAGGCCAACTGCACCTTGTCGTGCATCCACAGATGCACCACGACCAGGTCCAAGGAGGTGATACTCCCCCTCTATGCGACACTGGTCAGGCCGCAGTTGGAGTACTGCATCCAGTTCTGGGTGCCGCACTTCTGGAGGGATGGGGACAGCATCGAGAGGGTCCAGAGGAGGGCTACCCGCATGATCCGGGGACAGCAGGGCAGACCCTACGAAGAGAGGCTACGGGACCTGAACCTGTTCAGCCTCCACAAGAGAAGGCTGAGAGGGGATCTGATGGCCATCTATAAACTTACCAGCGGGGGCCAGAGGGAAATGGAAGAGACCCTGTTCACCCGAGCACCTCCCAGAGTAAAAAGGAATAACAGTCACAAGTGATAGAGAGTAGGTTCAGGCTAAACATCAGGAGGCGCTACTTCACAGTCAGGGTGGCTAGGATCTGGAACCAACTTCCAAGGGAAGTGGCACTGGCTCCTACCTCAGGGGTCTTTAAAAGGAGGCTTGATAATTATCTCGCTGGGTTCATATGAGCTTAAACTTACCCGGGGTCATATAAGCCCAGTATTCATTCCTGCCCAAGGCAGGGGGTCGGACTTGATGATCTGCTCAGGTCCCTTCTGACCCTACATCTATGAACCTATGAAGCCTGTCTTTTGAAGAAGACAAAACCCGTATTTGGAAGGGTACCTGCTTTTGCCAGTAGATATATTTAAAGCCCTGTAGCTGGGGGTTGTATGTAACTGTAATGAGCCAAAGTGGTTTATTTTGGAGTGAAAAGTGTGTCAGTTTTACTGGCTTGTCTGCGATTGGAATTTCTTCCACTAAACCCAGAGCCTTTTCTTTTAGATGGCACTGGAATGGCAGTAACTTGGAGGGGGGAAGCTGCAAGTAAATGCTCCCCATTCATTTTGTGGCCTCAGGGTGTATGTGTGTGATGTGCCTTTCAGCTTAGAAAAAAAATTAGGTCCACAACATAAAAAAAAATCCTTACCAATTTTCAGGAAGCTGTAAGTAGTTCCTTGTTCCAAACTGCCTTTAGACGTCAATGAACCCCGCCATTGAATGTCACTAAAACTAGACTTCTCTTCCCAAAGCCAGCTGGCTCTCTATTGCCTTTAGGTTTTTTGGTTGGTTGGTTTGTTTTTGGTTTGGTTGATGTCTTTTTTCCAATTAAACTGATGCACTCCTTAAGCAAAATAGATTGAGGTTACATTTTAAAAAGTCGGGCCAAGGGAGATCATTTTCTGGGGGTAGCATTGATTTCGATTCAGGTTCTGTTTTATCCAAACCACCAAATCCTTGGAGGTTCTGGAATGAAGAACTTGGTTATAACAAAAGAAGAACGAGTTATCTTAATATCCAGCCTTTTCCCAGCTACCATCCCAATGTGGAACTGGCACATCAACCCCATAGGACCTTCACAGAGTGGTCAGTATTTTGAAAACTGGGCATGAAGGGCAGGGCCAAGTTTTATCAGCTTAGATTTCATAGACATTAGGGCTGGAAGGGACCTCGGAAGATCATCGAGTCCAGCCCCCTGCCCCTGCCTCTTAGACTTCTGCTTGTTGCTAGCTACGGACGCTTGTGAAGGATGGAAAATGACTGAGCTGTGCTTATAACATGATGCAGAATTGCTTTGCAGCCCCTGTCTGTCCAGTTAGGAGGTGCTGGGGACTAGCTCTAAACGCTTACAGTCCCAACTGCATCGAATGCAAAGCTGGTGGTTATTACCTGCTATAAAGGAAAATGAAAGGATGTTGAGAGCAGACAAAAAACACTGGGGTCCTGATTCATGGATGATCCCTGGGGTTTGTGGGTGTGGGGCAGAGGAGTGGAAGGGAGAATGAGACACAGCTAGTGATATTTTTAAATAGAGGAAAGGAAATGACATGTAAACAGCATTAGTGTAATACAATTTCCATGCAAGATTAAAAGAAAAGCCTGGATTTAGAGATTTGGAAATGGTGGTTAAAGGATAAGTGATATTTGAAATATCTTACTTGATTTGATTAAAGCTGAGTTCAAATATCATTACATAGATGCATTATTTACAAGTTTTTAGGAGCTTTTCTTATATCATCCCAAGCTGTGTCCTCATCAAATCTCTAAATTGGAGCTGGGTCAGGCCAGGTCTGTTCTTGAAAAGGATTCGTGAAGGCAAACATGGGTGACGTATGGCACTGCTGTGATCTGGTTTTAGACCAGTGGCTCAGCCTGGCACTAAGGGGCGCTGTGTTGCTGGAGTTGCCATCTTTTGGGCAAGCTGTTGAAATCCTAGGCTTCGTTTGCTTTTGGTTCTTGCAGATGTTGAGGAGATTCATTTCACCGCATTGAATAAAAACTAGTTCAGACAATCTGTGTCTTGCCCTTGCAGAATCAGTAACACTTCGGTTTTTGCTTTTGTCTGTGTGGGGTGTCTCTGCTTGTCACTTTGCCCTGTTTTACCCCATAGGTTGTAGTCAGCTAGCGATGGGGGAAGTTTTACGCTGTCTACAGTAATTAGTGTAGCCCGCAGCCTCATTTTGTGCAAAGTGGTGTAGCTTCTTTGAAGTCAATGGAGCTACTCTGATTCACACATGTTAGGTCCCAGGTAGCTCTATATACATATGGGTGGGTTTTTTTCAATTGTGATAATATAATGCGTTAAAGCAATTTGGCTGGAAGGTGCTTGATCATTTTAAGAGTCTTGTCTGATGGACTTTGCTTTGGTTTCATAGAACAAATTTTGACTCTGGCTTATAGGTTGCTCTGGTTCATGGTATTTTTCGGTGATAATTTTACTTCCCATGACCTCCTCATGTGATACACAACCATTATTATTATGATTATTATTGTTGTTGTTGCACATCTCTTATGAGGGAAAACATACTATTCTTGTGACATCACATCAGTTTTCCCCTCAATAGCCTGGCATTTTCTCTGAATGCATATGTCTATTCCCATGTTCCAGTTCCAGTCATGGGAGATGTAATACCAGCATCTGGCACTAATATCTATTGTTGACATTTTGGGAATGAGAACATCAGCTATTAGCAAAGATGTTTGCTTGTACCTAATTAATGTTCAATTGTATATCCTTTTCTTTATCAGCACTGCAGCAGCAAACCAGCCTTGGCATTATCTTTCACCAGCTAGCTTTAAAACTTAATTATTTCCTTATTCAGTGGTTAAAGGCCACACACTAAGATTTGCTACTTTAATATAGATTTAATAGAGTTACCCACTATCAGGCTAATTATCAGCTGTTTGGCAGAAGTGAATGTGTTTATGTATCAAGAAAGCAAAGTTTGGCATGTTTATCTTGACATACTTTAACCTGAGCACCATTATAACGGATGGATGCTTGACAGTCTTTCGTAAGGACTGCCTAGAGTAAGTGCAGGAGATCTTGATTTATTCTGTCAAACTGCAGAATTGTGGAAAAGCACCTAGAAACCTTTTCCCACAATGCAAGACAACCACATAGTGATGCAGATCAGGTATTTCAGAGCATGGTTTCAACTAGGTTAGATACAGTTACCAGATCATGGGAACATTTTTAGTGAGAGCATTTTAGCCTTCAGCTTTACCTGAGGCAAACTATGTCTGTGTGTGTTGGAAGGGGAGAGGGTGAGGGGGAAGAGATGCAGTATCAAAAATCATTATTACTAAGACCTCTAGACAACAAACATTTCAGTTCTTTAGCTACATTTAGTCAGTGGCATGATCTTTCTTTGTAGCTGTGGAAAGCCATATTGATACACAACATGTAGAGAACTGTGTTGTCTTGCATCTCAATACAATAATGAAGCATATAGCTGAGTTGTAGGGCTGTGCGAAACTTCAGGTAGTGATTCGATTCGGAGGAGTTTGGCCCGATTTGGTGGCTGAATCTTTGAATCCAAATCGAATCAGGGGACCAATTTAAAGGTCTGAATTGATTCAAAGCTCTCTGAATCTTTGGAAAAGATTTGGAGAGCTTTGATGATTTGGGCAGACCCCGGTGGCTGCGGCAGGGAGCTGGAGCTGACTCTGAACTGGTAAGTAGTGGGGGGGTTGGGGGAGGGGACCATGGGGGGGACCTCTGCTAGCCCTCCCGACCCGTGCCCACTCCCCCAGCCCCCGCATGGCTGCCCCTACCCACTCCAGCTCTGTACTTTAAAAAAAAAAGCCCCAGTGCTCACCGGGTGGTGATCCCTAACTGCCTCCCACTGCATGGGGGGCTGTGCCATGAGCCCCCCAACCCTGCCTTGCTCCCCCAGCCCCCCCATGGGTGACCTGCCTGGGCCAGCTCTGGCCCTTTAAGAAAAAAAAAGCTGGGAAAAGTCACATGGTGCAGGACGGCAGGGATTGCCCCCCACGGCAGGAGCAGGGGGTCCTGGGGGTTTTTTCAGGTTTTTTTTTTTCTTAAAGGGCCGGAGCTGGCCTGTGCAGGGCACCCATGGAGGGGCTGGGAGAGCAAGAGGGGAGTCAGGGGGCTCATGCAGAACCCCCTGTGCAGTGTGGGGCAGTGGGGGGCAGCTGGGATTGCCCCCCACCCAGCAGCACCCAGTGATCCTGGGCTCTTTTTTCCCAAAAAAAACCTGGGAGCTGGGGCGGGTGGGGCAGCCATTGCCAGGCTGGGAGAGGGGCAGGGGATGGGCCTGGCCTGGCTGATTCAGAGATTTGGCTAAATTAATCAGGACAGTGATTCGAATCACTGAATCGAATCACTGCCCCCCAAATCAGCCGAATCCAAAGCAAATACTAGCCACTTCGCACAGGCCTACTGAGTTGTCCTATTATTTCTTTGAATACTTGCTCTTTGACATGATGTCTCCTTCCATGTTTTTAAATCTCAGATGCCATCTTTTGAAGGCAGGGACTTACCCTGAAGGATAATGACTCCTGAAGGCTTTCTTTCTAAGGACCCAGTTTAAGTGCAGCGCACTGTCCTGGCTGAGATGATTTGAAATAGCCACAGCGTGGTTTGCATTGATTTCATGCTTCACCCATCTCTTCCTTCCCATTCAGTGCAAAGTTCAATGTGTTGATAGCATGTGCTTAAATAATTCACAGAGCACAGGTAGATGGCTGCCCTCATTATTAAAGATGCATGTTCTGGTGTTTTATTTGGTTTGTTTTGGCTTCCAAATCACTACTTGTGAGTGTGTGAATATTTTCAGGCCTTGAACATTAGGGACTACTAAGAGGCTGTAAGAGTACCCCTTAAAGCCTATATCGCTGACTTTTAAGTCTGACCTGCAATGCCCCTGCTAGCCAGGGGTTTATCCAGAGCACAGACTGTTAGGTCTGTGGTTACGATGGGGAAGTTAATTCACAGTGGACTAACCAGACTTCTTTTACATAGGACCTAAACCACATTAAACCTGGGTCTCAAGAAGAGGAGAGTGTGTGTCATTAAATTGCTGCGCTTTTTCTTTAGGTCAGAATTTTTGGAATGGCTTAGCATCCAAAAGGGGAACCACATTTTCAGAAGAGTTTAGTTCCCACCTAGGCACATACATGAGGGATCAGTTTTCAAAAGGATCCAATGGGCTGAATGCTTAGATCTTCTGATAAATGGGCCATGACTGCCACCAGAGGAACAACTGGGTAATGACCGCTTTGGACAATCCATCCCTCGGTGACATATCTAAGGGCACCTATACACATTCAGCGCGGCTGCTCTGATGCGCTGTAATTACGGCGCATTGGAGCAGACTTGATTAATCAACTCTTGATTAATCAAGCCTGCTGGAGCGTGGTAATTGCCATGTTCCAGCAGACTCTAGCATCTTGTGTATCAGTGTCCCCACACTGAAAAATGGTGGCAGGGGTGCTTTAACTAAAGCTTGTTCGACAAGCTTTAGTTAAAGCATCCTTCTGCCATTTTTCAGTGCAAGGACTCTGATACATGAAACTCTCTAGGTGCTTTAATTAGAGTGGCTCTTGGAGCGGCTCTAATTAAAGTGCACCCCCCTCCCCACTCCTGGAACATGTATATAAACACCCGGAATGGTTAACTAGGCTTTTCTGGCAAAACCTGGCTCCACTTCTAGATGCTAAATGACTGAAAACAAGGTCTTGAGCTTTTTTGAAAATCTGGTTCAAGGTTCTTTTTATCTAGGGATAACAGAGCCATTCCCCTATCACTGACCTCCCAACAGTCAGTTCATCATCAGATGTAATAAACACTTTGGATGGACTTTGGCGAAATAAAGAACAGCAAATTAAGATAGAGTTTAATGAATTACAAAAGGCTGAATGATTAATATTCAAGCTTCTCTTGAAAATGAACCAAGAGGGCAAGCAAATTAGAGCAAGTTATGTGTGCATTTCCTCTGTTCATGACTTGCTTCCTCCGCTATGACCAAATAGTGTTGAAAAAGCACATTTTTAAGATCTAGGAAGGAAAACATAGCTTCAGCCAGGAAAAAACTACCCAGTCTTTCTGTTTCACATAGGTGGGTCATTTCCAAGGCTAATTTTGCATGTAAACCACCAAACCTGGATTCCAGGGTATGAGCACACCCAAGAGAGACAACCCAAAAATGTTGCTGGGGCTTGAGGTTCACATCCATGGCTACCAGCAGCTGTATGCTGCCTCATTTCTGGCCTTTTGTGTATTCTGTGCAGATGTGAGCGTGACATTGTTGGCTGCAGTCCCAGGTACGATATGGAGTCAGTATAGACAAGCTCGTTGGCTCACTGTGCAACGTCCATAGTTAGTCTGTGTACCTGGGTATCTTCATTTGTGAAGTGTGAGCGATGGTTTCTTACCTAAAAAAAACAGGCATAGTTAAACCATGTTGAGATCCTTGGATGAAAGATACTGTGGAAATTCAAATGATTATCACTGCATTATTTTTATTATTAAGCATGTCATGCCAGAGTTCCTGATTTTTTTTCCCCCTCTTCCCCCTCTCTCCTCACCTTGTCCCCTCCCCTTCCCCCTCTCTTTCTTGCTGTGCCAGCTCATGCAGGACATTGCAGTACATTTGAGATGTTCTAGGGATTAGTATCAGGCAATTAAGAGGAGCTTGAAAGAAATGGCACTGTTTTTTTTTTTTATCATGCTTTCAACATCAGGCGTATCTCCTTCCCTTGTAAGTTAGAGCTGACCGTATAATACTATTGTCATCCACAGGGGACCTTGAGACCGGCATTACAGTTTTAACATGCCCAGGGAAACCAATACCAAGCTATCAGCCGATATATGACACTAATATAGGGTTCACTTTTATACTCAACCAAAGAGAGAGAGGGAGAGATTGTTCCAAGTTTAGACAAGCTGTAAAATCCTTTACTTGTAGGTACCACGTTGGCTAGCCCCTGAGACCACTCTAATTGCTTTACATCTGTACAAAGGTTTCTTGTAATCGGGCTTTCTGCCTCCATTTGTCTTCTTTTCAGCCTCTTAGTAAAGGCCTTAATTGGTCTTAGTGGGGCTTTTTTCAGTTAGTGCAACCATACCTTTAAGGCTGAACAAGTACCAGACATTACCTAGGGGGGACTGGAGGGAGACGAGGAAAGACATCAATACTTCTTTACCTTTAACACTGTAATTAATGGGCTCAGAACAAGGAACAGATTTGAAGAAATTTTAGCTCTTTGGGGAATTTAGACACAGATCAGACAAAACAGAGCTGGGTGGAATTTTCTAGAATTTCTCTCTGCTTCATTTCTCTGTGAACAATCATTAGCCTTGTAATTGTCTCATAGTAAACTGCTGTATCAGGTTCCATCCTGTCCTCTTTAGAGGATCAAGTTGCCTTAAATCAATAGTTTGAAGTACTGGGGGGATGTATGAGAAAGGAAGTGCCCTCTAATTTCTGTTTCTTAGCTACTAATTATTTAATAATACATTTTATTGCCTATTAAAATGTGGCATAACTTGCTTGTCAGCAAAACTAGATGGAACATAATCATTTGAGGAGAAGGATAATTGGCACTTCTGCAGATGGCTTTTATTGCAAGCCTGGTTTGTTGTTATAGAAGGAGTTTCTTGCCAGGTTTCTTTGCAATGCTTGTAGACCGGTCAGGCCTATGAGGGAGTTACTGTGTTACAACTCAGACTTTTAAATGTGGCTCATTTGCTATACATTGTGTAATGGCAAAGTGGGGGAAAAGCTGCTGCTGTGCATGGAAAACGTTTTACGTGGTGGAAAAGCTGCTGCTGTGCATGGAAAACGTTTTTTTTTTGGCCTTTCCCCTCCCCTTCCCTAGCCTCCCATTTTAAAAGGCTTTGAGTTTTTTATATCTTTTTGTACCACATTCATAAGTACTCTGGTGGCTCAATGCTGGGAAAAGGGGAGGTTTCTTTGGCCAACAGATTAATGGAGGTGGGTGAAACTGCTGTGGTTTTTCTTGTCTTGCAAATATTTGTGGCACAGCTGGAAATGTCTACACATTTTTGGCTGAACTTTGGGAACGTCTTAGTGGTTGTTTGCAACCAAAGGACACAGAAACGCATTGAATGTTCTACAGAATTCACCCAGAAGTTTAATAGGTTTGGACAACAAATGATTGTAAGGCAACTTCCCCCGCCTTCTCATTTAGTCTGGGATACTTGTCAAGGTGGAAGATGAATGGCTAGGAAGCCATGCCAAGTTGGAGAAGGGAAGCCAGACACTAATTTATGCAAAGGGAGGAGGCTGTGGTTTGGATGTTAAAAGATGAGGTCCGAGATACGTGGGGCCCATAGTGCAAAGTGCTGAGTGCTTCCCGCAAGCATCGTCAGCACCCGCTGATATCAGTATGCAACTGGATGGAAGCTTAATGATTAGAGCTGTGGTAACTGGAGCATTTGGCAACTTAGTCTGGGCTTCCTTTGAGTCATAGGGGTTGTCAGAGCATTTATCTGCTGGGTAGGAGGCACCCACATGTACCTGATGCTTACCGAGGTTGTTACTAGGCCTGTGCAAATAGAGAAGTATTCGATTTAGCTTCAGATTTGGCCATTTCGGAGGACAGTGATTCAATACAGAGATTCAGATCACTGTCCTGAATTGATTCAGCCGAGTCGGCTTCGGAAGATACGGTGCTGGTTCGGAGAGATTTGGTGATTTGGATCGGCTGGGAAGAGGCGGGCAGAGCTGGGTGGCTGCAGGTTCTCCTGCGGCTCCTCCAGCTGTGCCTGCATCTCCCTGGGTGGCGGGAGTCATGGGAGAAGCCCCCATGGTTTCCCTGCCCGGCCCCATCCCCCGCCCAGCCCCAGCCTAGTCCCAGCACTTACAAAAAGAAAAAAAGAAAAGCCCCGCACTCACCGGATGCAGCAGCGGTGATTGGGGCCTCTGGGGACTTGTGGCACAGCCTCCCCATGCAGCGCGGGGCAGTGGGGGCCAGTGGGGATTGCCCCCTGCCCCACTTGGCACCTGCGCAGCAGCTGTCACATCGCGCATGTGCAGTGCGGCACAGCAGGGTGCTGCACGCTGCCTGGGACATGGGGCCTCTGGGGATGAGCGGTGCCAGGCTCTGGCTGACAGGTGGAACCGCCTCAGCTCCCAGACAGCATGTGGCACCCTGCCAAGCTGCGCTGCACCCGTGACATGGGGCAGCTGCCACGTGGGTACCAAGGGAGGCAGGGGTGGGAAATCCTAGCTGCTCCCACTACCCCGCGCTGTGCGGGAGGGCTCTGCCACGAGCCCTCAGAGGCCCTCAATGCCACTGCTGCAGCTGGTGAGTGCAGGGCTTTTTAAAAATTATTTCTTTAAGTGCCGGGAGGCTGGGCCCAGCAGGGGATGGGGCCAGGCAGGGCAGTCATGGGGGTTTCTCCCGCAGCTCCTCTGGCTGTGCCTCCCTCCACCTTGGCGGGGGCTAGGGCCTGCTGCTGCTTGCCAAGCCAGAGCTGAGTGGGGTGTGCGATGCAGGCTCCCCCCCCCCCCCGCCCCACCCAGG
>NW_005842796.1:178512-186955 GCF_000455745.1 Alligator sinensis
CTCCCGCCCCCAGGCCCTCCCCCCCCCCCTCCCCCAAGCCCAACAAACTTACCAGCTGGAGGCAGCTGTGTCAGCTGCCTGTTTATTCTATGGCAGAATCTCCGAAGCGGCCAAATCTTTTCCAAAGCTTCAAATCAATTCAGAGCTTATAATTGGTCTCCCAATTCAATTCAGATTCAGAGATTCGGTCCCTGAATTGGGCCATATCTCCTCCGAATCGAATCAGCGACCAAAGGTTTGCACAGCTCTAGTTGTTACCTAGATGAGAATATCAGTCGTCAGTTTTCCAAGGGGTGAGGTGTTGTATTTGCTCAAGGGTAGCAAGAAATAAGGGGACTCAAGCCAGTGGTATGGATAAAAGTGCTGGCATGCTGACCAGCCCAGCATATATTTTGAATGTAAAGCTATGCATTTGTTGCCATCAGCAGATTCAATAAAGAAACGTTTAAACTTACATTGTCATGAGCACATTCAACTAGCACATTCAGATATCTCACATAAGGCATCTAAAATACTGATCTTTAAATTTTATTCTGTTTTTGGGAAGGAAGGAAGAAACAGAATGTAGCTATAGAAAATTCCTGTTTTATATTATTATTACTACTACTACTACACCACTACTACTACTACTACTTGCATGTGTGCACATGTACTAATATACATTAAATGAAGACAAGTTTGGAACTGGTTGCTTTAGCAAATGTTGCCAAAGTTACATTTTACAGCTTGTGCGTTGTGAGGAATAATTTTGGTTGAAAATGTTCCATTGTCTACCACAATTTTCAAGCTCCTCTACACTTGCCATCTTTCTCTGACTTTTGCTGTTTCTTCCAAACTTTTCCAGCCTAATTGTCTTAGCGAGTCACTGCTTTCACATCTGTCCCTTCTCCTTTACTTGATGCACCATCCTCTCTGCAGTTTAACTACTTTGGCCCCACCAGCCTGATCGAATGTGCATTATAGACAAGGGAACTGACTTTGGCCTTTAGATCAGGATCCTCCTTCCTGAGATGTTAAGTATTAGGGCGTATTTAAAAAAAAACTGAAAAAAGTGAATTCATCCATAAGAATGCTCTAAGAGAATATTATCATGTCAAGTCAGAAAAGTATAGCAAATGTGTGAGGTGAACTCCGTATCCCATATTATGTGGCAGAAGGTGTCTGAGATTGATTGACAATTCTCTGGGATTAGGTATCATCTTGGCAAAAAATGTTCCAGAATTTCTCTTTTGAGTCGTCTTTTCCCCTTCAGATCTAGGGTCAGATGCTGATATTGCTTGTCACACTGAATAACACGGACGTCACAAGTGGGACTCATTCTGGACATAATGGGCAGTCTGTTGTCGAGGTCGGTTCTGTGGGGCGCAGAAATTGATTGCTGTCATTTTAAATAGGTGGTGGTGGTATAGACAAGAGCAGGTGGTTAGAATGGAAAAATGGGTTTCAGGAGTAATTTGTATTGGTGCTTTGATGTCTTAAAAATAAATAAGCATATCCAAGAAGATATCCATCTTCGCTTATTTTTAGCTGCAATCGCTAATGAAGCGAATGGCATCTCTTGGGGTCAACAGAAATCTCCTGTTGTAATTGTAATAAACTTGCTGTGCGTGTAGACAAGATGGAAAATTGATCCAGCACACTTCAGAGAAAGTTAAATGAATGGAATATTGTTCACTTAACAGCATCCGAGGGACTAAACTGTGAAGGTTTTGTTTTAATGTTAAAAGTCAGCTAGGGTGTTCCATAAAATACGTTTTTTGATGGATTTGTGATATATGGGTGTTTTTTCCATTTGGATTTAAATTAGAAAGCATCTGTATGCATGCATCTAAAACTACTGTCAGGATTAAAGAATTGGGATAAGGGGCCAAAATCTCAACTAAGGGTAAATGTCAGTTCAAATAAAAATTGGATTTTAAACTTGATCAGAAATATGCTATGAATCAGATTGTAGGCTTGTATATGAGCTTTGCTTATATCCAGTTTGTTAGATAAGGGTCTAGTCCTCTTGTTATTTATATAAATATATATAGAGAGACAGACAACTCTTGGTGAACATAGATCCTTAGTTTATGTTAAAGATGGATTTGAATGAAAATTCTGAATAGGATCAGCTCCAAACTTCGGAAAACCTTAGATCCACACTAGATCCATCTCTAAATGGTGACCAGTTTAATATTGTAGGGATGATCTCAATGCCCAACTATATGCATAATTGTAAGTAACAGTTGCACTGAGCCATCTTCTAATGCATCTTCTCAACCTTTTTTGTACCAGGACCCATTAGTAAACATCGTTGGCCACTCCTGACCCAGTAAATAGTTTAAGTAGAAAACATCCACATATTTTGCTCCCAAAATACTTATTACACACTACAAGTTAAAGCAGCTCAACAGTCTTAATTTTAAAGACAGAAATCAAAATCAACAGGAAAACTTTAACAGCAATATCAATATGTGCAATTTGAAAAAATACCATAAACTGATCTGTTGGTGCCCCTCACTCCCAACCTGCAATCTCCTACCCCCAGGCCCCAGCCTCTCAGTGTGTGAGGGGCAGGGGGTGGGTGTATGGGGTGGGGAGGGTGGGCATGGTGGGGCATGTGTCCTTCCAGATTTGTGTGCCCACAGTGGTCATGGGGCTGTGGCCTGGCTGGATCCGCATGGGCAGGAGCCACCTCCATGATGCCTGTGCTGTCCATCACCCCACCTCCCCTACAGGGTACAGCCATGGCCACTCCTCCCCATGTACGTTATTTCTTGCACTACTGGCAGCGCAGCCAGCCCAGGGGTCCTGGCAGCAGTGGCAGCAGCAATGAGTCTCGCCACCCCACTGTGTCCTTCCTGCTCGGCCTTGAAGGTGGCTTCTGCCTCTGCTGATCCAGCCAGGCTGCAGCCCCATGCCTGCTGTGGAACACATATTGGGGGGGCACATGCCCCCTATGCCCTCCCAATGTGTTGTTTGTGCCCCCCTGTCTCCTGACGTGTTGTCTATGCCCCCCCCCCCATAGACTTACCTGTGGGGAAGCTTCAGGAGCTGCTCTCCACGCTGCCTGGCTGCCATGGGCACCCCCTGCCTGATCACCCTCCTCCCACTTCCCCCTACCCCCAAGCAGCCCCTTGCAGGCTGGAACTCTCCCAGCCTGCAAAGGGAAACCCACCATTTCCTATGTTTTTCACCTTCAAAGAAGAAAATCCAGTTTTTTCTGCATTGTTCCACAGCAGAAAGAATATCTAGATCCCTGTTTATTAGTATGCACAGCATTAACATATGGTGAAGCACAAGCAGCATCTATTTTTTTTAAACGTATGGAAAATATGATCCATTTTTTTTAAGTTTGTACGCAACCCTTTCATATATTCTTGTGACCCACTTTAGGATCATGGCTAGGGAGGCCATTCTTCTGGTTTTAAAGAGGACAGCCCAGTTTTCTGGTCCTCTGGCCTCTATTGATATGAAACTGGATTCCTGTATGTCTTCTATTTTTCACCGCTCGGTACCCCGCCACTGACACTGCCATGGCTGCCTGCAGGAGCTCCGTGTTTGGCCCACCACTGCCTGCAGGAGCTTGCTATGCCCCCCACCCCAGTCTCGGGAGGCACGCGATGTTCATGGTGGCGGGGACAGTTTCACTAAATGCAACTGTCCTCTCTTCTTGAGGTACCTCGATGGCCACCCTAGTCATGACCCACAGGTTGAGAAATGCTGTTCTAATGCAAAGGACTTCATTTTTAGAAGTTCTTTGTGTAACAGTGAAAATGGCCTTCCTCAAGTGAATAGCCAAAGATTAAATACTGTATTTACTCAAATATAAGATGACCCTGAATACAAGGTGACCCCCCAGTAATTAGATACTATATATGGAAAATTTGTAAGTTTGTTAAAATTTTCCGGGGATATAATTAAAGCATTGGAGCATCTTGAATCCTGCCCGCGCCCCCTACCCCCAATGCTATAACAGGGGAAGCAGTGGCTGGGGGGGCGGTGTCAGGTGTCCTCCTTGATCTCTGCCCCATCCACTTCTTCCCTCTGCAGCCTTCCTGCACCCCCACCCATGGCTCCCACCGCCTCTGCTCCTACCCAGTCTCTGCCTCTTCCCCGCTTCCCTACTTTACCGTCAGATACAGCTTGGGCTGCTTCACCCCAGACCACAGCACATGGAAGCTCAGCCCTTGCCTGGCCTTGCAGCAGTGTCAGGACAGGGGAAGGAGTTTCTATATACTCCGTGCCAGGCAGAGACCCCAGCCTAGCTGGATCTGAGCTGTGCCTGACAGTAAGGGGGAGAAAAGTGGCGGGGAGCAAAATCTGCAAAGGGGAAGTGGGGACGGGGGAGCTGTGGGTCTGACTCTGGCCTCAACACAGGCTCAGGGCCAGGGTCAGAACTACAGCAGCCACCTGCTCCCCCTGCCTCCACTTCATATATGAAAATAAGGTGAGGGAGCTTTTTCCTCATGCAGATGGGGAGGGATCTCATCCCATATTTGAGTAAATATGGTAATAGCGAGTAACTGTTGTAATAAAGTCTTTATAGAATCATAAATACTGAAACATTTTTGTACTAAAGTTGAACATAGGCAAGAATTGTATAGACTAGAGCTGAGTTATGCTTACGTTCTAGGGAACTAAGGATCACCTATCCCCATAGATCTCATAGGATCATAGGAAAGTAGGGCTGGAAGGGACCTCACAAAGTCATCTAGTCCAGCTCCCTGCTCAAGGCAGGATCATCCCTGACTAACATCCCAGCCATGAAATCCCATGGAATCATAAGCTTGAGCCACAGTCCTTGCAGCTGAACCATATCCATACATATACTCTTTCGAGTTCATTACTGATATCATTACTCAACTCATGGTTTTCTTGCTAAGAAGCAAGAAGCGCTGCTTCCTTCCAGCTGGATCTGAGCTCACTGCCTCTACTGCAGTCCCAGTCCCAAAGAATAAGAGACCAGACAGAATAAAAAGGCAACAGAGGTTTTATACAAGGCAGTGAAGTATATCAACAAAGGATGAGCTGGCTTGGCATATATCATAGTAGATTTCTGGGTGAAGTATGGAGAGCAAGTTAGCAACAGAGCATTGTAAGGCACGCGCAAGATGTTTTAGGCTGGTGCTTCTCACACGTTACAACTTTTCTGGCTGAGCTATGTAAGCTTCAAGAGTGAAAAAATTATGCAGATGAGCATAGACGGTTCAGTATAGTATTGATATTGTATATTTTGTGTCTACCTGGGGAAAGTTATACCAGGCAGAGGCAATTCTACTATAGGCGGCCACTTAGGGGTTTAGTAGACTGAAAGTGTTAGGGCCATATCCTCACTTAGTGTAAATCAGATAAGTGTTGATCTGAATGGAATGATGTTGATTTATAACAGCGGAGGTTTTAATCCTCAGTCCCTAAGGGCCATTGTAGACATCAAAGGAACTGTCCAAAGAGTGTAGGAAGAGGTGCAAGTTTGTGGGTAACAGAGAGTAAAAGCCTGCCTTGTCACAGTTGCTTTTTCCTGTTCCAACTGTGCCCAACATATGTGTATATATATAAATACAATAATACAGTCTGCATCTTTCAAAGTTGTCTAGCGATTTCAGAAACCCCTTTTATATCTAAGCTATTGACATTTTGTTTATACCAGACTTTAGCTTGGTTTTGAATTTATCCCAGTATCATTATTTATATTTTTTTTTGCTAAAAAGTAATATTTTTACCAAATTGATTTGCCCATTATTACTATAGGCTTACCCCTACTGCAGTCTGTCTGAGTGGGAAAATGGTATGGATCTCCACTTTTTTCTTGAGCCAAATAAATGTGTAGAATTCATATACCGAGTTGTAAGTAAAATAATTCATGAGTGCTCTACATCCCAATGATACAGGTGATGTTTTCTATGCAACAGACCTTGAAAAGTTCAGTCCCCCAAAGCACACTGGTAAATGGCATTCTTTATTAGATTTTCACAGCTTTGTCTCTGGCTGTATGTCAAAGATTTATAGAATGCAGATTAGCACATTTCTAATTTTTTTTTTTTCTTCAGACAAATAAATGCTCCTGAAATTGATCTTATCAAGGTTACGTTTGAGTGGAGAAAGAATGAATGAGCAAAACAATTTATCTTAACCTCTTAGGGGGAAAAATACATGCTTAATTGAATTAAGATGTACTTAAAAATGGAGGTGCTTTAGAAATGTGAAACATCCATTTAGAAGAACTGGTTGAGAGATGATAAGAAAGGACATACAAGTGCTTGAGTGACAATTTGTGTAGGGTGGAAGACAAATAAATAGATGGCAGCATCTTCACTACGTACACTGGTACCACCTTAAGCAAACAGTTCAATTACTTACGGTCATCCTTTATCTAATGGGCATTATCAGTGTTGTTCCTTGTTTGGTTAGTCAGAACGCTCTTACCCTTTAATAATAAAACTCCAGACTAATTAGGCAGAGAAGCACAATCTTTGGGTTTAATATAAATCAAAGAATCTGTGTGAATGGGTTTTTTCTTAACAATTTTTATTTGTAGATGGAACATATTTTGCCAGGTCATTGAGAAACGCTGGGACGCATTTTAAGCCATTGGCCAGGATGATAGGCCTCTGCTGATTCTGGCGGCGACTTATATCTCTCTTCAGATAAATGTTGGAAAGAGCAACCACATTCTTAATCAAACCTATATCAAACAGACAACCCAAGGGAAGCTGCAACAGCAGCAGCTGCTCTGCTTTGCATTTTGGAAGACCTGGATTTGGCAGTGAACTTGGGGGAGTACTCAGGTTCTCAGGGGAATGGGCACACATTTTAATTCTCTAATAGTGCCTGAAACAGTCGATCCATGGAGCAAGCGGAGGTCAGGTGTCAGGACAGGCAGCTGCCAAGAGACAAGAAAAAGAAATAATAGGAGGGAAGAAAAAAAAACATCAAAGTGCACTGATTCACCATGTGAAGTTAAGTGAAGTACATTACAACAGACATACTGTCTGGAGGAACTAATTGCTCATGTGGTTAGGTAACTGGGGTCTACCTGAGACCTTCTTGACTCTGGAAGCTATTAAATAGAACAGAACTTGCTAAAAGCAGAGAACTTCAAAACCATAAGCTTTACTTTGAGAGAAGTTTTTCCCCCCTTCCTTAAAGGAGACACTCCTGATTTGCGGTAGATTTTTAACAGCCTTTTGGCACCACAAAGGACTAAGTTATACTCGGTGAGATTATTATTATGGAAACCCTACTGAGCCTTTCCTAGAAAGGCCAGAACCACAAAAATTTCTTAGCATATACATATATAAGAACCACAAAAATTTCTTACTGAGTGTGTATGTATATGTGTGCACATGTGGTGTATATGTGTATGTATGTATACATGCTAAGAATTTATATATATATATATAATTCTTAGCATATATATAAAAGTTAAACCAAGATTTGCTCAATCTTTGAGTCTGCTGCATACAGCATTATGTTTGTTATTAACACTGACATAACTTGTATCTTGTAATACAGCATTTGACATTTATGTTGGTGACAATTAATGATGGGTGAAGCCATCTTGACCAAAGGTAAGATCTAGCCTAAAAATATAGAGTGGTACATGAAGGTTTTGGGGATTTAGGGGGGGAAAAGTCACTTAGCTGACTTGCATCCCCCCCGTGCCTGTATTGTCACTCTAGTACTTGTATGTCCTTTCTTATCATCTCCCAACCTGGGTAAAAATGTGTTCACACATACCTAGATTCTTTTTCTGCTTTTGATTTAGAGTGATTTAGAGTGAGTAGATGCCAGGTTTTTTGGTTTTTTGTTTTTTTTAACCAGTTTACCTAGGATTAATTGTTATATAGACGGGGGCCTGCTTTTCAAAGGTCCTGAGCAGCTGCAGCTCTCATTAACTTAATGGGATTTCTGTATGCTCAGCCTTGGTAAAAATCAGGCTGAGACTCCTAAATCCTAGGTGACCTAATTTCAAATATCCATGTTTGAATATTTTGACCAGAACTACTATGATACTGCAAGAGATATTATTCTCATGACATTTCCTATTAGTCATAATATGAAAATGCAAACAGTCTTGTGAAGACTGTTTCACATAATTCCTGTTTTCCACAGGAAAACACATAAGACCCTGTTTTCATAATTCTCTAATTTCTGTCCAAATATAAGCCAGTACCAATAATGGTAAATGTGATAAATAGAGCAATACAATACTTGAAGGAGAGCGGCAAAGGCATGAAAAAAAATGAACTGATGTTTCATCAACTGGCATGGACTCCATCTGCTTCCATTGTGGAGTTTGGCAATAAATAGTCTCCGAGGATGAAAGTTGACAGTTCAGAAGCTAACATCCTGTTGTTACGCTTTGTAAATTGGGATTTCACTTCTCGCCCTTAGAAAAAAGTTTTGCTTTTTTAGTCAGTGGGTTTATACAGAGTGTAGCACCCCCCCCCCCCCCCCC
>NW_005842796.1:186986-195776 GCF_000455745.1 Alligator sinensis
TCTGCCCCCCCCCCCCCCCCCGCTTTTGAAATTGGTAAGTGAAATAGGGACCATTTTGTTCAGGTTTTTAGGGGTCTCTGCTTTTCACGCACACATGCTGAATGTGGCTCAGAGCATTGCATCAGGGTGGGTCTTGCCTAGGTAGGAGTTGTATATGCCTATTTTTCCATAAGTGCTCTGAAGTAGTTTATCAGGTTAAGGTGCAACCTCTTATAATAAATTTTCTGAAGTGTGAAATGCATCCTTGAGCAGTGACCAACTCACAGCCTGTGTGCTACTTAAATACCAGGCGGACTTAAATAGGCCATGAGCCCGATGCTGCCTTTTGACACCTGTGAGGGTATTGTCTGGCAGGCAAAAAGTAAACCAGTAAACCGTTAAATCGAGCTTACAGAAATAAAAGCCCTGTTTCAGAGAATTTTAGCAGGGTCACCAGAAAATGAATCGGAGCTGAAATTGCTCTGTCGTCTTGTGATTTCAAAGCTGGAGCTACTGTGTCTTCTCGTGATTTTTATTGTCTCTTCAATAACCACAGTGAACCATCCAGTAGTACCAGTCCTCTGTGGAAAGCCCCAAATGTAATCCCACCACACAAGAATGGCAAAGGCCAGCTTGAATAGTAAGGTAGAACTCAACTGCATTTCTCTTACAAAACACAGCAAGTGATTTCCTTTATCTTTGAACACCTCCATTGAGGTTGAGTGGATGATTGGTGAGCTGTTCACTCTGTAAATAGTCCTTTTATTGAAGTGATCAAGTTCTCTTGACATGGAATTGAGAGATGAAACAAATACCTTAAGATGCTTTTTTTCCCCCCTAGTTCAAGTAAAAATAATACATTTTGTGTGTGATTTGTTCTCCTTTTATTCCAACTCAGCTGTATGCTCACAGGGAATCAGATATTAAAATATTATTTAAATCATAAATTAAAATGAGCTTGTTATAAAGCAGATCACTTCTCTCAAACAAGGATGAATAATGTAGCTTTTATTGCTGTTTTTATATTAAAGTGATGAACCGATAGCCAGGGTATATATCCAATCAGTATTAAAACTGAGTCATTACAGTTCGTGTGGGGTTTAGATTATACTCTGTGACCTAATCCCAAAAGGCTCAGATAAAATAGGACCTTATATATATATATATATATATATATATGTGTGTGTGTGTGTGTGTGTGTAACAAAGAATGAAGAAATACCACGGTCTTTATTTAGTCCTGTAAATAAGATGTGCATGATATGTAGATGTTTTTAATGGAAAACTGAAGGAAAGGGGAGCAAAGCTAGTCATTAAAGAGAAAATGGAAAAAAAAAACAAAAAAGGAGGAAAACCTAATGCTTTTAATGTCCCAGTTAAGACGATAAGGTCCTTTTTTTATGACCTACCTACACCAAAAAATAAATCTGCCTAGGCTTACTATATTATCTACCTCATTAGGAAGCTCTGATGAAGGCAGAGTCAAGGATTCAAGGTTTTAACCTGGAGCTCTGGGAAGTTTAGGCATTTCCAAGCGTCATCTCCTCAGTATCAACAACTGGAATAGGTGAGGTATAATTACCTTAACTCATTCCACGCATCACTAGCCTTATATCAGAAGGCGCTTAATGGCACTGTGTACTCTTAATTATTGATCTTACCATTTAAGTAGTAAGACATGTGGAAGTGGGCACTGTTATCTAGTAAATGACCATATTGGAGAGTTGAAAAGAAGTTAAGGGTGTTTAACATATAGATAAGATCAATTCTAAGATAATGCCGGCTTCTGTAACGAGCTGTAGCAAGTAGGAAACTTGCACCCAAGATATTTATCAGGCAATGTTGCAAGGATAAAGCTGAGCCTATGTTACCAAAGTCAAATGGCTGTTTAAGGGCTTGGGGTCAGGAAAGCCAAGGAGACACCTATTGGTGGTGAGGGGCAGGGCTGCGTGATGGACAGCTCTTGCAACAGCAAGGGGCCACAGTGCCTCCTCAGCCAATCAGAAGCATGGGGGAGCCTGCCACACTCCACCCACAGCATGACTACTGAGCCCCGTGTTCGGCCGTGAAACGGTTGCTGGAAATTAGGTAGGTCCCTACCCATAATGAAAGTAAACTAAAAGAACCAGGAAAGTCAGTGGAATATGTAGAAGGGATTATAGTTTACATTACATTATAGACCCCCTTCATTTTGTCACTACCTTTCTGAAAGAGCCGTATCTGGATGATTGGTAATACTAAAGAAATAGCACCCCTTCTGCATCTTGAATATGATTGTACCTAACTGTGGGGTTAATGGGTTTTTACAGGCACGGGGGGGGGTGCAAGTCAGCAAAAACAGGCAGTTATATTTCCTTACACCTAAGTATATCGCAAAGATGAGGGCTTTTGAAGGCACTGAACGTGTATCCAGGTTTGCAAGCTCAGGAACAAAGGTTTCAGATGTCTCTAAGACACCACAGTTGCATGAAATCGTCCTACCAAGTTCCCAAGATACTTGGGGGATGAAAAGGCATAGTTAGGTAAAAGTTTTCCTTAATTCCATAACATGGAAAACTATTATTCAGCATGCTTATGTCGGGGGGGGGGGGGGGGGGTCGCTCTTGGCCTCTGCTCCCTTGTGACCTATATGAACCAAGGAGATGTTTCTCACTTTAGCTCCTGTAATAGAAATGTATCCCAAATCATCGGAGTAAATTACACAGCTATGTGAACAAAGCCACCTGTCATGTTCATTGGCAGTCTCAGCAGTGAGGCTCTGCCCTTCATTGAGCCTCCAGTATAGCTTTGCCCAGGAGTCTTGAGTAAAGAGCAACATGGCCATACTAGTACTGTGTCAGATGCAGTCCAGGAACCATATGACGGTCTAGCTCTCTACCTCTGATTCTCTACCTTTTGGGGAAGAAGAGTAATCTCTCCAGTCACTCTATATGGAACCAGAGCTGCCTGAAAATCTGAATGTTTTTATACCAGGCAAGTTTTATCACTTCCCAAATAAGAATGGAGAATGATTTTTTTTTTTCTCAAATGGAAAATTCCGAATTTTCAAACTGCCATGTTCAAAAGAGAACATTTCAGTGTCTTCAATTGCAATAAAACATTCAATAATTTTAAATGTTTTTTTTTCTCTTTTCAAGTCACTTGATTAGAAACGGGAAAAATGTCAGTGAAATTGCTTTTTTCCATTGGCCACACTCTGCTTATAACAGGTGATGCCTCTTGCTCTGCTGATTAATACATTTGATGGACAAAGCTGAAAACTCAACCACCACAAATGCATAGGAAAGGTGAGAGCAGCTCCGGGCAAGCTTTGCTGTCCTCCTGCTCCTACCTGCAATATGGGTAGCCTGATCAGGGCCTGACAGAGGGAATTTTACAGTTTCCAAATCTATTCCATAAACATGCTAGCTGATTCATTATATTGAGCTTTATTTTAGGAGGGGTCCTACAAAGTCCGACTAAGACCGACAGAGATTGGCTGTATGATGTGGTTCTGTGTGTACGACAGTGCAGTGGTTAATTGCTGCGGTAATAGTTTGCTCTTCAGTGGTCTGTACATGTCATCTCTCATGAGCATTGCTTTTCCTATGGAAAGGAAAAAAAAGAAAAGAAAAACAATGATCCTACTACTTGTTACAGTGCTTTGAATCCACAGGTCTCAAAACGTTTGTAAAGAAGGACGACCAGCATTATCCCCATTTTACAGACAGGCAAAATGAAATATAAAGAAGCTTCTTGCCCATGGTCATGCATTGGATCAGTGACAGAAGTAGGAATAGTAGTAAGATCTCTTGTTTCCATTAGGTTTCCTAGGATGTATTGATTAAACTTCACTGGTTTAATATGGTCTATGGAGCCTAATTGCCATTTACAACTGTGTCATTGTATTGACTTCAGTGGTGTTACTCCTGATTTGCCCTGAAGTAACCAAGTTCAGAATCTGACCCCCCGCTGTTCTGGTAATTAACCCAGGAAGATTAAAATTACCAGATAGTGTCACTAACAGTGTAAAAACTCATCTGCTTGGCTTATCCAGAAGTTCAACAGTGAATAATATAAGCAGACCTGCACTGTTGCCATGCCCACATACTGGTTAATCATAAAAGTCTTTAATCAGAAGATTATATATTTTTTAATCTAGTTGTTGTTATTCAAGTATTACTGTGATAAAATAAAAACATTGCCGTCTCCTCTCCCCCCTCCCCCATCTCCACCCCCCATATACATACTCCCCCCAAGTAAGTAATGGGCTTCATTTAACTAGGGTATTTTTGTAATTCAAATTACACTCAATATATATGAAATTGCAGTAAAGCATGTCTTGAGAAGGTGGGGAATATTCCACAAGTCCTCAGAAAGGGAGGCAGGGGGGAAAAAAAAGCCCAATCTGAACCTGTTAGTAACTAACACATTGAGTGCCTGTGCAGCATTGTGAGACCCAGGGGATTAATCTGCTGGATATAGAGCTGTTTGTCCTCTGAGAAACACTACATTAAAAAAAAAAAAAGCCTCTGCTGATGAAAGTAGCTGTCAAATTAGCAGGTCTGGAAGTTGTGGTGCGTATTGTTATGAGCTGCTCAGGTTCACACCAGAGCGACCCAACCCCATCCGTCTTTCTCAGTTTACATTTTAATTGGCTTGTAGTTAAGTTTTTTAAACACTGCGAGACTGCTGACATACACTGTAATATCATGTGAATAATTTATGGGAGCTGTTCAAGATGAGCTTTTTTGATTTGAGAATTGGATAAAAGATGGGGGGGTGGGGGGAGAGAGCGGGATTGTGTAGCGGGGGAGCAGGGGAGAAGAGAAACACAACAATCCAGTAGCATGTTGCTTGCTGGGTGTTAAATGTTTTTGCTAGTGCATCCAACTGCATTTGGGATTTCATGGAGGTTTGTACAATACAATCTTATTAATAACTATCCTGTCAGGAGAGCACCCAATTAAATTGAATTGGGTTTATGGCTCCCTTTAGGTTTCTTAAAATGTGTGGATATAAAGCCTCTCCAGTGTGAGTATTGGATAACAAGGATTTCTTCTTTCCCCATTTGTTTTGTTCTCTCTTCTGCTTAGGAAGTGCCTGTTTGTAAATTCAGGACTTGGCATTCCCTCCCCTGCATGCCCTCCTCAGCAGCGCTCCTTTCGTACCCCCTGCTTTCGCAGCATCTTGGGAGAAGCCTGGGTTGATTCTCGCAGGCGGGCTCCCGAACTGAACGCGCAGCCCCATTAGAAACGGAGAGTGCTGGTCCAATAATTAAGACTTGGGGGACTGTCTTTAGGGGCTTTAGGGAACTCTGGTTTGCTAAGGTGTCCTGAATGCAACTCGCAACCAGAAACAAATCCTGTTGAGGGTTAATAAACTACCAGGAGCCACATTTTTTTGGTATTCAGGGGGCTAGTGTTTATCACGAGGGCACAGCCTGTAGTGAGCGGTGACAAATTGTTGCTGTCCCATGCGCAAGCCAGGGGAGCATTCAAAGCTCAGTTAGGATTCCTTCCTTTGGTCTCAAGCTGCACTAACGTATCCCTGGACTATCTCAGGAGCAGAGTATTGCACCTATGCACATGCACATTTTATCAAGGAGGTAGGGGTAAAGTATAGGCTTGGCTTCCCTACTTGTACTTATCCGCCCCCAGCTGGAAGTAAGGGACATGCAGATCCATTTATTATAATCACACTCATCAGTCTTGTCATGCATGTTATTGGGGTGTGTGTTTCTGCTCTCCACCTGGAAATGTTCCAAGCCCTTGAGCTTAATTTCATTCTTCTTTTATTTCATCCCCTCAAAAATCACTTGAATGGCTTAAATAATACTACTTTTATAATTTCTCGGTATAATCTATGCTTTGTGGAGTCATTGCATACATCTTCCATCTCTCACCAGCTCATAGCCTTTGCAGGTTGAATTCAATCTCCTGAGATATAGAGTATATCTATACTTCTCTTTAGAGGTGATTCTCAGCATTGCCTTTGACAGCTACTTTAGCCACATGGGTACAACTTCCCATCTGGTTATATCATGTTGTGATGGAGGCCAGGCAGGCATAGAAATAGAGACAAGTTTGGGGATGACTGATTCCTGGAGGGGCTCTGGTCAAGGAACAGGGTGTATATCCTTTCTAGGAACCATGCCCATGCCATTTCCCTCCTGCTGTGCTTAGGTGTTGTTACTGGCAGCGGGGGCACAGGTACGGGGAAGCAGGAGAGCCTATTGCCCCGAGCTGACATTTGTTTGGGTGGTACTGAATATTTGTCTCCGAAGTAAAATAAGCTGTCCCAGCCCACCGAGGCATAGCCCCCTCCACTGCTTTGCTCGCCTGTGGCAGTGTGGCTGCCCTCTTATAGGAGACCACACATATGTATGGAGGGGTAGTGGTTTCATCTCAAGATTTTATCCCACTTTTATGAAAATGTGTCTGTGCCCATAAGAAATATTAGAGACAGACGTAGAAGGGCAAGAAGTCAGAGATGGGTAGTGGCAGGATTGCTGCTGGCAGCTTCCTCGTCTTACTGAGCACCCAGGTGAGCACCTGAGCATGCTGCAAGGCAGAGGCAGACTCCATAGACGCTCCGTCTTAGCAGACTTTCCATGCTCAGGCTAGACTGCTCCTGGCAGGCAAGTGAAGGGCCTTTTATGGTAGATGGTATATTTTGGTGGGTTTGAGCTAGAAAGAGCAGTCCTGAGCCACATGTGATGTGATAGAGGTTGACCCTGGGATGAAAGAAGTGCATGTACTTTAAAAACATCCGTAGTGTGAAACATGCCAAGAACTGCATGTGGGTAGCGTTTAGCTTGTGATACTAGCCATCAGAGACGAGATGACCAAGGTGACTACACTGGGATTCAGTCCATTGCTTATAACCAGCTTTGCATTAGGTTTTTATTTTACCCAGTAGTTCCATAATGTTTACAAAATACCTTTCTTTTGCTGTGGAGACAAAAATACCATAACAAATATGGTAGCACGAGAGAGATGTTGTAGTCATGATGTTTTAGGAATTATGTGAGAGGCAAGGATTTTTTTTGGGGGGGGGTGATATATTTTATTGCACCAACTGCTTGGTTGGAATAATGTTAGGAAAACTTTTAAATCGTTGGCATTCTTCATCAGGACCTCAAAGGAAGTTCTCTGTGTACTTCATAACATGGACATTATTTCATCAGGACCTCACGATGAAAGTGTTGCATTCAAAAGGCTGGCTAACTTTATTCCAACCATGGAGATGGTCCAATAAAAGATATCACCCCCCAAAAATCCTTGCATCTCTTCCCAAAAAAAGTCTAGTTTATTTTGAGAGGAAAACTGTCTGTCTTGTGCAAAGGCTTCATATTGTTTTTTGCATATGGCTCTGAATATTGGAAATCTATAAATGTCCACAAGACCTATATTATGTATATGATTATGAAGTCTAACAGTACTCAGAAGAAAGCTGCAAGACACTCAATTCAGGAAAGCCAGATAACTAGATTTAACAACCACAGCACCTCCTACTTGCTGATTAGATGGAAGGAATCCCCCCACAAAAACCCAAATCTATAAAGAGGTCCCACTTCAAGTCTGTAAGCTTAACCTGGATGATAATGCGTGAAGCTTGGTGCAGTATTCTTAATGCATCCCCTAGCACCCTATATTTTTCAGCGCAAGTTGTATGACAGACATTAGCTTAAGAGCCCTGCAGTGCCAGAGGCCAGCAGGACACAATAAGGATGACATGTTGGCCTTGACTTCCATTTTCCTTGCTTTATTCAGCTTTCTTTCATGTTCTTTGGGCCTGGACAACCTAGAAAGCACAAAACATGTTATGCGAGTAGTATTTTTAATCCAAAAAATTGTAATGCTGTAGGACAGTTGATGTACTTGGTAGCTGTGTTGGTCTGAGACAAAAAGACGTACAAAAACCCAGAACACTTGGTTTTAAAACGATACCTTTGATTAGACCTCCTGGAAAATGGCAAGAAAATTGTCTTTTTCTGCAAGCTTTTGGGATCAAAGTCCCTTAGTCAGACTCTGGGAAAAGTGTAGATGGTACAAGATGGTAAAAAGTCCCCATAGGTAGGAAATAAACTTCATTTTTGCGGAGAGGGAGCTGAAGATGGAAGTCTGTCCCTCTGGGTCCATGAGAGTCTTTTTGTGAGCTGTGTTGAGTAGCTCTTTGTTGTGTGGATCAGGTAGGATTCCTTCCCTGGAGATGTCAGATGGCAGGCAGGGAGGTAAAAATTCTTCCTTGTTGTTCTGCAGTGAAGTTTAAAATCCAAAATCGGCTAAAATTCGGCATCTTCCATGTTTCAGGGGTGTACTTGGTAGCCGTGTTGGTCTGAGACAAAAAGACATACAAAAAACTTCATTGCAGAACACAAGGGAGTTTTTTTACCTCCCTGCCTGCCATCTGACGCCTCCAGGGAAGGAATGCTACCTGATCAACACATCAAAGAGCTACTCAACACAGCTCACAAAGAGACTCTCATGGACCCAGAGGGACTTCAGCTCCCTCAGTGCAAAAATGAAATTTATTTCCTAGCTATGGGGACTTTTTACCATCTTGTACCATCTACACTTTTCCTAGAGCCTGACGAAGAGACTTTGATCCCGAAAGCTTGCAGAAAAGGACAGTTTTCTTGCCATTTTCCAGTTGGTCTAATAAAAGGTATCATTTTGGAACCAAGAGTTCTAGTTTTTTGTAGGACAGTCGATAACATTTTGTGGCTTTTTCCCTTCTAATCTATTCAGCACCAGTGAGGCTTCACCTGGAGTACTATGTCCAGTTCTGGGCCCCACGGTTCAAGAAGGATGTGGATATATTGGAAAGA
>NW_005842796.1:195786-205782 GCF_000455745.1 Alligator sinensis
GTGTAGCAGAAAGCCACAAAAATGATTAGGTACATTAGAAGCATGACTTAACATGAAAAGGCTGAAAGAGCTAGGGTTATTTAATCTGAAGATGGGAAGACTGAGGGGAGATTTGATAACAGTCCTCAAATACCTGAGAGATGATTAAAGAAAGGATTGGGATGGGCTTTTCTGTATGGCTGTAGGGGACAGACTAAGAGCAATGGACTCAAGCTGCAGCAGAGGAAATTGAGGTTGGAAATAAGGAGGGTCTTTGCCTGTGAGAGCAGACTACGTAGAGAAGTCATGCAGTTTCCATCCCTGGAAGTTCAAGATCAGGTTGAATGGACACTTGGTTGGGATGGGTTAGCCGGGGATAATCATGCCTTGAGCAGGGGGCTCAACGGGGTTACTTCATGACGTCTCTTCCCTACTTTCCTATGATCCTCTGAAGGGAACCATAGGCTGAAAGTATCCATTAAATTACGATTGACATGCAAACGCTGCTCCCACATACCACTCACTGACTTATGACAGGACCCAAGGTGTAGAAACGTTCTCAGACTAATGTTTTCCCAGTCCTTTTGCTGATCACCCTTTAAAGGTGTGAAATGCACAATTTTTTCCTTTCTAAAGAAGCACGCTAAGAGGAACGTACAAAAGATGGTACTTGATACCGAGGACTTCTGAACACCTGCAACTCCAACTGATTTCAGAGGAAATGACAAGATGTTAAAAGCCTCTCAGGATCGGGCCCTTCCTTTGCCGTAGAGATTTTTCCACTCTGCTTTATTCCCTTCTTGTCTTTGCGTCCCCTGAGAAACCCTCTTTGAGGACTACTAATATGTGTGATATAACAATGTGCATTAGTGTTAAGCTAGAACGCTTACAAGAAAAATAAAGCCAATTAATTTGCTCATCCAGCACTGCTACTCTTCTTGTAAATGCTGTCATGGATCCCATGCCTTTGCTGTGGGAGCGTCAGGACAGTTTTAATTACAGTCAATTGCTTTCAGCTCGGTGTTTGCAATTTATAGCAAGATTTTCAAATCTGAAACCACAGCTAGGACTTGCTTTTCTTCAAGCTTTTTCAACAGAAGCGGCAAACTTTTTTATACCCCACAGTTGGCCAGATACTGATAACCTCATGGTTGGGACAAGTATGCGCATGTTGAGATGCCTTTTTCCAAGGATCATCCTAATAATTTTGGTCTGGGAGATGGTCTGTCAAGGATAATTATATTTCCTGGCTTTGTCACAGGACAGCAGAATTCAAAAGTCTTTGTTGGATGACCATCCAGAGACCTGGATGAAATAAGCTGTCTTTTTTTTAATAGCACCTTAACAATGGTTCTCTCGAGCAGTGATTCTTACCCACAGCGCTGTGGCACCCTGGGGTCCTGTGAGATCCTTCGAAGGGTGCTGTGGGAGGGTTGCTCTGTTAGGTGTGCAATACCTACGTGCAATTTGTAAGATAACCCAGAGATTTCAAATAGGGATCCATAGTGTTAAATGCATTCTGACTTGTGGTCTTGATGACACCTTTGCAACAGAAGAGTTGAGCTATTATTTTCCATAGTCGAAAGAAAGAGTGAAAGCTAAGAACAGGCATTGTTCGCCTCGAGTCTAACAAGGGGTGCCTTGAGTCTGAAGAGGTTGAGAAGCACTGTTTTGGAGAGTAATACCATGATGGCTGCATCCCTTTTGGCAAGTTCAGCAACAGCTAAAACAGAGAACCGGCCCTCCAGGTCAGCATGGATTCGCACTGATTTGGGAAAACTTACAGAGATGTTGCCCATGCAATATCTGTTCTAGTGCTGAGTAAAGAATTTCCTTTTACCCATGTAGTCAGTCTGATATGTTCCCATTGCCATGTCTATGGTTATCAAGTGCCAAAACCCCATCTCTCATTGGATTTTGGTGGGATAGGAGCAGCTAACCCCTTACGTGCCTTGGAAAATCTCAGCCTACATAGATAATGAAAACATTAGGGCAAACTTTTCCTCTTCTAGGTTATGCTATAACTGTTTATAGCATGGCTCCTTCACCTTGCTCTGAAACAGTTGCAAATAGGACACAGGGCAGAATGAACTACTCTTGTCCAATGTAGCATTTCCCGGTTTCCTAACGGCCATGCTCGCAGCCAGGCTTCATCACAAAGGGTCAAAGAGACACAGGGACCAAACTTAGAGCGATGAAAACAAGACTAGAATTACTCTGCATCAACTAGTCTGAAAATCAGAACCTTTATAGGGTTAAAACTTCAAAATCCAGAAATATGTGAACCTCCCAGCGCTGTTCGCTTCTTGGTATACCCATTTCCAGCTATGTAGTCTACATCCAGAAGAAATAACTCCAAGAATGAAAGGACTTTGTTGTTCCTACTAAAAGCATCTTTTCATGGAGCATGTATCACTTGCTCACATGGTATTAGATTTCATACATGAATATCTATAGCTATTTGTTTACTATTTTGTTGGCTAGTCCTGGTGAGTGTTGGGTGATGACAGGAATAAAGCTTGTCAGCATAACCTTGTTCAGCTAGATAATTAGTAGATGAACCATGTAAGACCTGCAGAAGTTCAGCGAGACGCACTTCGTTGTCATTTTCTGACAGCAAGATTCAAGTAAAGGACTAGGATGCAGCTCCACAATTGCTTAATTGCACTGCAGGGTGCAAACTGCAAGTCTCTTATTAGGGAAGCCTCCACTTAAAGTGAAGTCATTGTGTAAGGGGAAAGAGGTGACTTAGTAGCTGGACAGCATTAGAAAACCAAAAACAACACCCACAACCCTTCGAGCGCATGGTTTTTCTGTCTAAGTAGCAGGAGCGCCTGCATCCATTTAGTCCAGAACTATTAATTCTAGTGTTTAATGTGACCTGCTGAGAACTTATTTACCAGATGAAAAGGAGTTGAGCCCCTTTCAGACCTTACGTTTGCTGAGAGTGGGGAACTATTCTTGCTTCCCTAAGGTTTTGCTATGCAGACCTTACCCAGCGGACATGGTAACGAATGAGCCAACCACAAACCACCCACGTTCAACCTCCAGTATTTCCAGAGGCACCGTGAACAGTTCAGTCCTCACCTTCTCAGAAAAGGACACGTCCTGCTTCCTTACTTGGGTAAATGTTGCATGGTCCCATGTGATGAGAAAATTATAGGTGGCATGGAGTAACGAAATCAGTCAGTTCGGAAGGGGGGATGCATGTTGCCAGGTGAGCTTTTGTGACTTCAGTGGCAACCAGGCAGCAGCCTCCCATGCCTGACCCTGAACAGCATATCTATCAAGGTTTGAGTATGTCTTGCTGCACCCAAAAATAGCCTTAATTGCCATCTTCTCTTTTTTTTGTCTTGCAACCAGAGCCTATGAATCAATCGTCAACAAGCCAACTTCTTAGCCAATTGTGGTAATGATGTCTGCGATTAGCAGGCTGTGCTTGTTTTTTTTTTTGTTTTGTTTTGTGTTTTGTTTTTCCCCTTAATACATACGAGAAAGCTGTTTTCTTGTCGCAGCGAAATGAGGCCTGACCTTCGTGTCCTCTACCCCCTCCCATACACCCCTCCTGTCCACCTTTTGTAAGAGTGTATGCACTCTTGTATGCACTGGATGTGTGTGCACAATGTGTTTCACTGCTCTGCCATTTGCTGGGTGGGAGGAAGTTTTTCCTAGCTGAGCAGCACACAACTCTGCCTGAGGGATTGAGAACATATTGCTCGGCAGGTGGGGCCTGCTCAGACGCATTTACTGTTATTTCAGCATTGACAGCAAACATACATCATGCGGGCCCATAATGCCAGCACATTCCATGGTAACCTGATCAAGGGGGCTGCAACCTGAAAGCAAAGTGTTCAGTCTTAATATCATGTTTTGACCTATAATAGGGACCTGGGCAGTCAGGAGAGTGTTTTGTCTTTTGGGAAAGACATTTCAGCCCTCTGTAGATTTTCATCTTCTTTGGGGTCTCACTGAAGACAGCAGGAAAGTTGAGCATTTGCAGCCTCAGCACTGAGAGATCTCCCGAGTCAAAGAAGAAACAACATATTCTTCTTATACATCTTAGCAATTCAGACAAACGCCGGAGGTTACTGTAAATAAATTCCATCAAACAAGGCTCCTCCAAGTGGCTGAGACCTGGCTAATGAGAACTGGAGCCTGCCGCTTAATGCTGCCAGCTCAGACTAGTGACCACTAAAAGGTACACCCACCTTTCGCGGTTTGTTTAGAAGTCAAAGGTCAAGCAGTGAAGTCTATGGGAGATTGGGGATACACTCCCAGATGCAGATGGCCAGGCCAACCCCTGCTAAATTACTTACAAACTTCAAAATTATTTTCCTCAATTTTTGCTTTATCCCTTTTGGACACACGAGCATACTTGTCTTTTATATATTTATGTATGCGCTTTTTTTTTTAATCTTTCCCCACTATACATTTTCCCCTGCTGGCAGGGGAGAGGGATGTTTATATTCACTTTTTGTGGAAGATACTCTCCTACCACAGTGATGGGCAACTCGATGAAAAACCAAAGCTGAAATTGTAAGAGCTATCCATGGGTTTTAGATACTTAGTTCCAAATGACTTCAACTGGGTATCCATGGATGGGCTTTCAAAATTACCTAGGTGAGTTACAGGGGTGTAGGTTGTCTGCCTAGGTGAGTTAGGAGCACAAATCCAATTGACAGTCAGTGATATGTCTGCTCCTAAGTAGCTTATATGCTTTCAAAATTCCTACCTATGATAGACAGGAGTCCTGACTAGCCGGATTCTCCTCTCATTTCTCAAGTGTTGACCTTTTCTGCCTTTCCCGAAACACAACAGATAAAACCTAGTTCCAAAAATCCTGAATTATTGAGTGTCCTTGATGAATAGTGTTATTGCTTCAGTCGTTAGTTAATTAAACTACATGATTTGCAGGCACTTTATCTAACTATTCTTGAGCAGACAGTAGGAAATTCCCTGCAGTGTGTCCATTAGTTGGCTGTCTATATTTAGACTTCTCTAGGAAATGTTGGAAACCAGCTTACTATAAAATTTTAGTAATGGACTCCAGAGTTGTATAATTTCCTGGTTCTTAGCTCCTAGGCTCCTTCTCTGGCCAAGGGCTGTGCTCACAATTCTGTGGAAGTAGTGCCTCTGTCTGCTTTGCTTCTGCTGACATGATGAATTTTTATTCTCCCTTGTCATTGCTAATGTATAGGGTCACCTGAAAGGTACCTTCCCTTCCCAGTTCTTACAGTCTCTGTTGAGTATATGATACGGTTTTCACTTTTTCAACCCTCCAAACAACCCAAGAAATGAAGATGGAGACAAAAATAGCACATGTTTTATTTTACAAAATATCCTGCAAACCTTGTACAGGTTATAAAGAAATAATAGTTGAAGTTTACAAGGTGAAGGATCCTGAGAGGCTGAGCTCCTCTTGCAAGTTGCTGGACATCCTTCATTCCTATTGCCTTTAAGCAGAATTAAGGGCACATAGCAGGTACTAAGATCCCACTCGTGGATGGGAGAACAAAAGACAGATGAATTTTAGGCACAAAAGAAAGAAAAATATTAAATGGAAAGTCACTGAGGCAGAGGCTGAATGTCTTTCCCCATTGACAGAAGCTGCAGAGGACAGTGATCTGGCACCAACAGCAATGGGTTTGTTCTAGGAAACAAAAGAGGAGGATGAAGTCAGACCAATGCAGATGGGCACAGAGATGATATGTGACAGAGATTGGGGCAAATCCGTGGAGACTTTTATAACCCGGAGTCATATTCCACCCGTCACTTACTGAGTATAGAATCTGATCCTCTGAGTTTTCTTTCTGTAGCATACAGGAAATGACACAAAGGACTGACTTCAGGTAGAGACTAAGACATATATCCAGTTACTTGATGTATGGCTTTCTTTAACAATAAGTGGATTGTTGGTCATGATTAGCTAGACGGTTATTTATGCTATTCAGCACCTGGTGGATGCAAAACAAACCTAACCATTTGACTGTTAATATTTTAGTGCTGTAGATATCACCCGACTTATAGGACAAGATGCGCTACCTGGGAAATTTCATTCACTCAACAAGCAGATGAAAAATTTGGCTTTGCATTGTACCCATTTGCATGATGTTATAATGGGATTTGCCCACATAAGTCCCTCGCAGTGGGCTTTGAAAAATGTCCCTGCTCTCTATTTTCACGTTAGATGTCAACCCACAGAGAATTAAATTGTGGGAAAGGATCCAGGTGCCTCTGCTAACATGTAGGGAACTTACTGTGGTGACTCCGAGGGACTGTTTGATTTCATTGACAGAGCTGTGTAGAGTAGATGAGCCCTGCTGATTCCCATTGGCTGGCGAAGGCATGCAGGCTTATGTTGGCAGTCCCAAACACGCTTTTAAATCTGACGCTACTTCAAAAGATGCACACTAGCTAAGTTGCCAAATAGAAAGAGTCATAGAGTCCCACACCACAATTCGCTTCTGTGCGTGTGATGTAGAGGCAATTGGTTTTGTGAGCAATTGCCTTCCGGAGCCAAAAGAAATACTATGCTAGGGTCACAACGGGCTCCTTTATGTATTTTGTTGAGTACAGCCACTGAAAATATCCTGATTTGTTCTCATAATAGTGCATTTTTTATGTGTTCATCACTGAGGAGCAGCATATTATCGCTATCTTGTTTTGGCAATATGTTGGGTATTTGAGGAGTGGGGGGAAAGGTTCAGATTGAAATTCCAAAGGGTTCTTAAAAGAGACAAACCCTAAAGGATGCAGTGGTGGAACAAATATTTCATTTTTAGATTACCAGTGTCTTCAGACAGGTTAAAATATTGTAAAAATGTGTTAAGCCTGTTCACTCCGTATACGTGGCAGGAAAGGCATGTAAGTTTTAAATAGCTGAGATTGCATTGTCTGCAGCGATGGATTACTGAGCTGCACCAACAGTTGTGGACAATTCTTCATCTGAAGGGTCAGAGAAAAGAGTAAATAAGGGGCAAAGGCAACAGGTTACTCTGTAGTAGGTAGAACGATGGGTTTCTGCACGGTGGCCCTTAGAGTCCAAGCAAGCCCTGAACTTTCTTTTGTTCTCTCTCTCATAATCTTGCATACATATGAGGCATCCTGTAGAACTGAGTGGGAGTATTTGTATGGCTGAATCTACAGGAAGTGGGTGACTACTCTTACACATCTGGGACTTTGGAATTTCATACTGCCTAGATATCCTAATCTAAATGTTTCCTGGTAGCTATCACAGGACGAATCCCATAACTGGCTGAGTTTTATCTGTTCCTAGTAACGTGAATATGACTTGGAACTGCTTCAAGACCAGTCGTGATTAAGCTAAAGTATATGCACACATATAATTCTACTGTGTTACTCTTGATCGTGACTCTTGCAGTGCCAGGGATGCTGCGGAAATGTAAGCGTGCACCTGGTACACTCAGCAGAGTGTCTCCTGCAGTATGTGCCCATCTGGCAGCAGTCAATGACTAGTGGTCGTTTAGTAGCTGATATTTTTCACCTGTAATACTCCTAGAGAGATTCCAGACCGGAATATAATTTCAGTGTCCCCACAGAAATGGGCTCTACTGACTCCACTGTTTTGAAGGACTTGTCAGACCTGCCTGCAGCTGTACTGCTAAATTGCTAGTGTGTTTGTTTGTGGGTTGTTGTTTTTTTCCTGAAGATTCGTAGTCTCTGCGAGCGCCTGTCACTTTGCCTACAGAATGATACTAATTTTAAAATAGGAGTTCCATTAAAGTATTAATGATACCAGATGTGACTGTTACTTTTTTTTTTTTTATACCTGTCATGTACAATAGCAGCGAGGGCGATCTTCCCTGCCTCTGAATGGGGATGGGGAGAGAACTGAGAGGCAATCCAGATTCTTCACTTTGTGAGATCCTCCCTAGCTGGATGTTGGTTTGTTATGTTCCTTTTGTTTGGAAATGAAGGTAATGAACAACACTGGTGGCTTCAATGCATCTGATTTTATTTTATTTAAAGCAAACTTCTCTACAGCACCCAAGACTGCCTTGCACCTCCTAGAGATGTTGACGTTGGCTGAGAGTTGGCGTAAGCATTACTATTTGGATTTGGTATCATTTCACAGCCCCATTGCAGGGTGCGTAAATGAGTGCACAACGTTCAAGACAGTGTTGGAAGGGACCTGAACCCCTCGCAAAGGTTCATAGATCATTAGGGGCTGGAAGGGACCTTGCAGATCATTGGGTCCAGCCCCCCTGCGCTAGGCAGGAAAAGACAACTGGGGTCAAGTGACCCCAGTGAGGTGACCGTCCAGTCTGCTTTTGAAGATTTCAAGGGTATGTGGTTGCACCACCGCTGGAGGGAGTTTATTCCACAGTCTGGACACCCTGACTGTGAAGGAGTTTTTCCTGGAATTGAGGAGCCTGAAGCGGCCTTCCAGGAGTTTGTACCCATTGCTCCTGGTCTTCCCCAGGGGTACACTGGTGAACAGCTGTTCACCAAGTTCTTGATGTACTCCCCTGATGTAGCGGTAAGCTACTATCAAGTCCCCTCTCAGCCTTCTCTTCTGTAGGCTGAAGAGGCCCAAGTCCCTCAGCCTTTCCTCGTATGGCTTGTCTTGCAATGATCATACAGGTGGCTCTTCTCTGGACCGTCGCAAGTTTTTCCAAATCTTTATTGAAATGTGGTGCCCAGAACTGGATGCAGTACTCCAGTTGTGGTCTCACCAGTGTGGTGTACAGTGGGAATATCACTTCCGTAGTTTTGCATGAGACGCAATGGTTAATGCATGCCAGCGTGTTGTTTGCCCTCTTGGCCACGGCATCACACTGCAGGCTCATGTTCACACAATGGTCGATCACTACCCCAGGTTGCTTTTGGCTGTGGTGCAAGTCAAATTGCCACCAGCGAGCCTGTATGTATGTTGGTGATTGTTTGCCCCCAGATGGAGCACCTTACACTTCTGAGTGTTGAACTTCATCTGTTTCTGGTCCTCTCAACTTTCCAGGTCTGCCTGTATCTGTGGTCTATCTTTTGGCATGACCTCGCTCCCCCATAACTTGGTGTCATCCGCAAACTCGGCCAGCAAGCTTTTCACTCCCACATCCAAATCATTGATAAAGATGTTGAAAAGCACTGGGCCAAGCACAGACCCCTGAAGGACACCACTGGCCACTTCTCACAAGTGGATCTGTATCATCCTGGAGAGATCTCTTTGGGTCCTATCATGCAGCCAGGTTTCCACCCACTGAACTGTTGAGCAGTTAAGCCCACAGTCTTCCAATTTTTCCACGAGGATATCATGAGATACTAGATCAAACGCCTTTTGGAAGTCTAGGTGTATAATGTCGACCTTCTCTCCTGTGTCCAGGTGGTGAGAGACCTGTTCGTAGAAGGAGATGAGAATGGTAAAACAAGACCTACCTGCGATGAAGCCATGCTGGCTGTCGTTCAGAATCTTACCTTCAACGAGCGTATCGCACATAAATCCTGCAAAAACTCATTAAAGAATTTTCCCTAGGATGGAGGTTAGGCTGATTGGCCTATAGTTGCCTGGGTCCTCCCTCTTCCTCTTCTTGAAGATGGGCACAATGTTGGCCCTCTTCCAATCCTTAGGGATCTCCCCTGTGTGCCACAATTTCTGAAAGAGTTTTGTCAGGGATTCCACAATGAGCTCAGCCAGCTCCA
Organism: Alligator sinensis; assembly: GCF_000455745.1. Lineage (NCBI taxonomy): Eukaryota > Metazoa > Chordata > Crocodylia > Alligatoridae > Alligator > Alligator sinensis. The sequence goes on from NW_005842796.1 coordinate 205,423, forward strand.
TCAGCACTCTTGGGTGAGTCCATCTGATCCTGCTGACTTATAAATGTCTAGCTTTTCTAGATGGTTTTGCACCAGCTCAGCATCCACAGTGGGAAGGCTATCATTCCCACCATGCCCCCTGTGATCCTTATCTCACTTGTCTTTCCCCTTGGTCCGCTGAAATACCGAGGCAAAGTGGGCATTCGGTAGTTCAGTTTTTCCTTAATGTCTGTTACCAGCTGTCCTGAGGTGTTAATCAGGGTTCCCACGCTTCCATTTGTTTTCCGTCTGCTCCCTACATACCTAAAGAAGGACATGTAATTGTCCTTGACTCCCTTGGCTAACTTAAACTCAGTCTCCACTTTAGCTTTCCTAATCATT
>NW_005842796.1:205799-220799 GCF_000455745.1 Alligator sinensis
CCTACAAGTGCGGACCACTGTTATATAGTCCTCCTTGAGGACTGTTCCTAGCTTCTACTGTGTGTACACCTTTTTTTTTAATCTTTTTTAAAAAGACTGTGATATCCCTATTGAGCCAGGAGGGCTTGCAAACCCTTCTGCTACTTTTCCTCTTCATGGGAACGGTTTTCTTTTGTGCTTCGACAATTGTGTCTTTGAGAAATGGCCACTCTTCACGCACCCCATTCACCTTCCATCCCTGGTCCTGCATTGCCTCCCCTACTAATGCCCTGAGCCTGTTGAAGTCAGCATTTTTGAAGTCCAGGACTTCAGTCCTGCTAGTTGATTTGTCAACCGTGCGGCAGACGGTGAACCTGATGAGCTCACGGTCGCTGTCACCCAGGCTACCCTCAATGTTCAAGCCACACACCAGATCATCTCCTTTGGCCAAGACCAAGTCTAGGGGAGTGGTACCTTTGGTTGGCCTTTGCACTTCCTGGGTCAGAAAGAGCTCCTTGATCACAGTTAAAACTGTGTGATCGGAAACTACGTGACCGATCCGACCTAGCCGAGTGCTCCTCCCAATCTATGTCCGGGTAATTGAAGTCTCCCATGACAACCAAGTCCCTTGCATGTGTGGCCTCTGTCAGTTCTCGACAGAACTCCAGATCCAGCTCCTCCCCTTGCTTCGGTGGCCTGTATTAAAAGTCCACAGTTAGAGCTCTCTCACCTCACCCCCTCTCCCCTGTCAAAGCTTGACCCAGAGCGTTTCAAGCAGCTTATCTTTGGAGCCAGTGTCAGCCTCTGCTTCCTCACATAGAGAGCTACCCCTCCGCCTTTTCTCCCCACTTAGTCCCTTTTGTGCAGGGTGTAGCCCTGTACGGTTACACTGCAATCATGGGAAGAGTCCCACCAGGTCTCCGTGATCCCTACCATGCTCCACTTGGAGTTTCCTCGTCCCCCAGCAAAGTCAGTTTAAAGCCCTGTCTAGTAGATCAGCCATCCTGGCTGAAAACAGGGACTTGGCTATCCACATGTGGTGGATGCCATCTCGTCCCAGTAGTCCTCTCTCCCTAAAGTGCGTGCTGTGGTCGAAGAAACCAAAGCCCTCAGGGTAGCACCACTGTCGGAAGTGTCTGTTTACTTGTTTCAAGTGGAGAACCAAGACTTCTCTCTTTTTATATTTCTCTTGGGCACTTACCAAGCTTGTGGGCGCTTTTGATTTTTTGCTGAAATGCAAAAAAACAGAAGCAGTACAACTATACAGGAGACACCAGGATGTCCTTCATTTCCAAATAAAGGGTGATAAGAACTTGTGCTGCCTCACTGCTTTCGTTGCTTCTCCCTAGCACTTTTAGTCTACAGATATTCTGCTTTCTCAGATCTTCACTGAAACACGGTTGCAAATTAGTTGGAAATATCAGAATACTATAATCCCAAACTACTGCCACCACGTATCCTTGGCAGCATTCATCGTGTTACAAATTTGAGACAATTTTTAACTCTACTGCAACAGCAGGTTAGAAGTTAGATCCTTCTTCCCCAGAAGAACAGGACCTTAAGCTAAACCAAGCACTCTGGTAACAGTGTAGGAGGCATGACTTTACAGTTAAGCCATTCTTGGAGGACAGTAGAACATGATCCTACGTATACACATCATTGCAATATTTGTGTTGGGATTTTGGAGGTGGGTTAATTTAGAAATGTGGTGGGACTGTGGTGGGTTAATTTAGAAATACTGTTTCTTGGGCTTAATTGAGGTGTTTGGAAGCCTGTTGTTTCAAAAAGAAAGGATCATTACCACGAAATCGTAGTTCGCTGTGTTTACCTAGTGAGTTATGAAAATACCAGATAATAAGACTAATGATTCAACACAACATTTTCCAAATTGTGAAGTAATCTTTGGATTTTGTGAGATTATTATTATATTAGTTGTACTTTTTAGTCTGTCAGAAAAGAAATAAATAAAAGGGCTGTATTTTCACATTAGCATTCAGAGAACATCTGTTGCGTATTGTAAATAACATATTCAGAAAGCAAACTGATGATCTACTCAGACTATTTTCCTTCTCTGACTATAGCATGCATCACCATACAGTGTATCTTGTACTGGATTCTTTTTGGTATAAGATTATTTTGCCATTTCTCCCAACAATGCAGAAAAGGACCTGGGGGGTTCAGGGGACAGTAAGCTAACTATGAGCCAACTATGTGCACTTGCTGTGAAGAAAGCTAACGGTGTACTGGGCTGCATTGGTAGGACTATTGTCAACAGATCGAGGGAAGTGATTATTCCCCTCTGTTCAGCAGTGGTGAGACCACATCTGGAGTACTGTGTCCAGTTTTGGGCCCCCCACTACAGAAAGGGTCTGGACAAACTAGAGAGAGTCCAGTGGAGGCCAATTAAAATGGTGAGGGTTTGGGACACGTGACTTCTGAGAAGAGGCTGAGGGAGCTGAGCGTATTTAGTTTAGAGAAGAGAAGACTGAGAGGGGATGTAATAGCAGCCTTCAGCTACCTGAAGGGTGGTTCCAAAGAGGAGCGAACTGGACTCAGTGATGACAGATGGCAGAACAAGGAGCAATGGTCTCAAGTTGCAGCAAGGGAAATTTAGGTTAAATATTAGGAAAAAAACTTTCTCACTACGAGGGTAGTAAAACACTGGAATAGGTTACCCAGAGAGGTTGTGGAGTTTCCATCCCTGGAGATTTTTAAGACCTGGCTAGACAGAAGCTTGGCTGGGATGATCTAGTTGGGGATGGTCCTGCTTTGAGCAGGGGGTTGGACTAGATGACCTCCTGAGGTCCCTCCCAACTCTAATTTTCTAGGATTATGATTCTATAATGACACTGGATCCTTAAATTTCCAAAGATTTCTATCCCTTGTAAATCCCTTTATAATAATCAGGAGTTCTGTCACCCTAAAACCATATCTATCCATGTCCAAATATGCTAATGGAGAATAATAATAATGTACGAGATGGCTGGAATCTAAAGTAATATGTCTTTGAGTTAGGAAAAGTGCTGACCATGGGGGTTTTGCTACATTTAAAACTGGTGAAAATGGTGAGAGACTCTCTGTTTCTCTAAGCCTTTATCTTAAATTTAGGCCAAACTTAAAACAAATCTTTCTTAAGAGTGGGGAATTTTTTTTTCATTGATGCTTTCTATTTGGAATCCACAGACATACCACGCAGAATAGCATCCATGCAATGTTCTTCCTCCCCTGCACCTTTGAAATACCAAATGTTTCCATTGCAAGAGTCCCAGCTGAAATTCGTAAAAACCTCCAAGGTTTAAATTAATCTTTGGACCTTGGGGTGATGGTGTGCTGTAGTGAACATGCAGACTTTTTGAGGCTGGAACATTACAAGTAGTAGCTCATTTATCCTCTAAAATGCAGAGAACCATTTTGTGCTAATAGTGTCACTGTTGTCAATCCAGATTGACTCTTATGACCTCAACATGGTTACACCAATGTGATACTGGGGCAAGAACTTCAGTAGTTTAGACTGAGCATACGCTGAAACAGGATGCTTATTAGTCACCAAGAAGTAGTAGCAAGATTTAGTGGCTTTAACATGATAGTTTAAAACTATAGTTTCATGTTGCAAGAGATGCCATCTTTCCACACCCTCTCTTCCCCACTGGAGTCACTTGATGCAGTAAGAACTGATTTCATAAGCATGTAAGAAATCTATGGATCTCTTCCCTTGTGTACATGGAGGGTGTAGAAGAAGGCAAGAAAGGTTACAAAAGAGAAACCACTGCTGATCTCTAGCTGTGTCTTAGTGTCACCTGGGCTGGTCGGTGCATTTCCCACTTAGGCTGTTCTCTTGTGGTCTGCAGGTTGATCCAGTCAGTTTGGCCTTCAGTGCCTTCCTGCTCTCCCTGTCCCTTTTCCTGCTTCTGTTTGTTTAACCTCTCATTTCATTTCCTTTGTTCTAATTTTTCCCTCCTTTTCTGCATAAGCTGCTCAGCAACAAAGTTATGCACTCGTGTTCCAGGGGTACTCTCAGACCCCAGAGACTTGGACCATCCCTTATACATCCCCAGTATAGGAAAGTAGAAGGGAGAAGAATGGGAGCTGGGGGGTTGAAGGCCCTCTCTTCTGAAGCAGCAATATTGCCAGTGCCACCTGCTGTATTTATCTATGGCCTTATTTGAATTGGAAGCAATGCAGTCAAACTACATGCAACTTGCATGGTTTTATCCACAATATTTCCACAGACAGTTTTAAGTGCACAGGCCAAATGGGTAATTAATCTTCAGAAGTTATCTGAGAATAGTCCTAACAACATACTGAAGAGTTTTGTGGAGAGCTTAGATCTCATAAACCCTATGGAAGACCATGTTCATGGCACTTCAGGTCATGTGACTGTTTTACCATTGACCCAGTGGGCTTTGAATTAATTCCCAGTTCAACTGAATTTGTCTAACTGTCATGCATATCACTAAGGCTAACCTTGGTGTGACAACATAAAGGCAGCAACAAATTTGTGTGTCACCATACGCTACTTTATGTGCATGAGTGTGTGATTACAGTGATTTCAATAAGAGGAAAACAAAGAAGCAGGCCTTAGAAATATCAAATTTCACATCCATGCAGATTAGGGTTACCAATCCAAAACAATTTTTTTGTACTGACAATCTGCAAAGGTTTTACTGACAACCAAACTTTTTAGTGATGCATGTTTTTAGTGACATACATTTTACATAATATAAATGTAGCCCTCCTGCCATACCCTGAACAAGGGCTGAGTTTAAATTTAGGGGTTTAATACCAACCATAAGAAAAATGTTTGGTTGTCAGTAAAAAGTTTGCAGATTGTCAGTAAAAAACAGTGTCTTGGGTTAGTAACCCCACTTGACTGCAGCTCTGGCTTTACCGGGGGTCCCCTACTCACCCAAACCCTGATGCCCCCCCGGCCACACCCTGCATCTCCTACCCCACCCCCAGGCATTACCCCCCACCCCCGGCCCTGCTCCCCCACGCCCTGGCCTGGACCCCCAAAGACCCCTACTGTCTGCCTACCTGTGAGGTGAGCAGTGTTACAAGCAGGTGGGATGCAGCAGCACATGACTTGGGGGAAGGGACCTACAGTTATAAAGGTTGAGATGCATTGTCTCTGTCTTCGCTAACAGTAATTCACATTCACTGTTGAAGTCCCCTGATTAGATGCATTCTTTAAGCTTGTATCCTCCACTGTAAAAATTGCATAGAAACTTGGGTTTCTCTTGCAGACCCTCAGAATCCCTTCTTTAGTGCACGTAGCAGCATTTATAGTATATGATACTAGAAGCTTGTGTCTCAGTCCTGCAAATACATATGCATGAGTGTAAATATGTGGATCGTCTCATTTACATCAGTGGACTTGACTAATCACGTCCTTAAGCACAAGCATGTGCATAAGCATATGCGCACTTAGGAATTTGAATGAACTTATGAAACCCATAGAATTTTGTTTTTGTTGGGGGCGGGGAGAAGGGCTGGAAGTGTCTATATGAAGCCTCTATTGAATTCAAAGGTATGATAGTGATGCTCATTTATCAAAGAAGCAAATGGAAAAATAGAATCTAAAAACCTAGCTAGACCTTGAAACAAGATCAAGATGCACTGAAACAAGATTTGAGAGGCTGAGGCACAGCTGGACCTGTTCCCCCTGCACCTTTTAGAGGACAGTCCGCTTGATAGCATGGTGCTAGGAAAACCTTGACACCATCCTACTTGGCTGGTCAGTGAAACAAGACTTCCCATAAGTATTAAAGGCCTGAGTTCTTATTCACCCAGTTATCAAAAGCGCTAACGGCAAGTGTGTAGGGGAGCTGCTCAGTTCAGAAGTGTTTGTAATTCTTCCAACAGCGGGAAATTATAAACCCGTTAAGCCAACAGGAGCACATTTTGCTTTAAAAAATGTGCTGAAAGTAGCATTGTGTGCCATAAAAATATACATCATGTGCCAAGACAAGCAATTGATGCTCTCCTATAAAATACAGTAAACACCTCCTCCTTGCCCTTCTTTTGGCTGTCAATCAGAATTCAGAATCATGAAATTTTACAGTATTACTGGTTAGAAGGGCTCCCCACTGGGAGCAGATGCCATCTCTGTCTTCATAGACTCAGAGAAAGTCCTGACATGTTTCACGGCGTTCATACGTGGAAGTCTGTGAAATGGAAAGGAAAACAGCTTTTTCTGTCAACCTGTCACTGATATAAGCTTTTACATTCCATCAGAATGACTAAACTTTAAAGCTGTTTCTTCAGTGCTGAGTATATTTGAGAACTCCCAAGTGTTATCAGATTTATAGAGTCCCAGCATATGATAGAAGACCAAAGCATTTTGTGGCATGATATTAAAAATTCATTCAGATACTCGATAAAGCGTGGATGACAAAAGTGTGAAATGGAATAAGGTAGAGTGAATTTCTCCATGGTTTATTGACCTTGATTCCTCTACACAAAATAAATAGACAGAATGGACTGAAATCTCTCCTTTATGAAGGCGAAATCCTGGCAGTCAAAGACCTGCTCATAAAAATGCTCTCTGTGGCACATACCTTGGCAATGTTAGAAGTTGGATGCAATGGAAATTTATTGCTGGTGCTGGTATGTGTGTGTCTGTATTTCAGCAAGAGAGAGAATGTAGGGGCTGCTTTTATGAGGTTACTGATGTTATTCTGTGGAGAACAGAGACCAAAAAAAAAAAACCTCCCTTATTTTCTTCAGTTTTTGTTCTTCCCCTCGAGGTACAATAAGATAAAACACTTTCCTTTGCATACCCATTTTTTTTTCTTCTTGTTTGGAAGGGAAATAAAAACAAAAAAAACAAAAACCCCACAACCAAGGCTTTCAGAAACAGAGAGAAGTTTAACATATTTTCTTCTGAAAAGACGGGGGTTCCATAAAGCTTAGAGAGGTTTTCCCTGCTTTGCTGAAATCAGAGGGCAGAATGCCTCATTGGTTTCAGATATTAACTTTTGTGCTGAAAGCCCAGTTGGAGCTGGTGTGACAAATGGATTTTACCTGCTGCTGAAAAACACAACCCCCACCTCTCCACACCTCCCATCTTGCCTAGCCTAACCCCCGAGAACGCTAAAACAGAAAGCTGCCCTTAGGCACCATCTGTTTCTGCCAGCTTCTACTTTGGGCCCTGCCTTTACATCTGTTAAAAAGAGGCAGCTTACTTGATGAGTTGTTTTGAGAAATATCTGGTCTTTCTACCACATCCATTAACTGTTGCAAGCCCGCTGTCCTCCAAAGAGTGTCCCTGTGATCCATTCCAACTATAGTTTGCTGCATTTATTGAAATCACTATCAAAGATTACTTTTACATTCCCCTGGAAGCAAATATGTGACTTTTACCAAGGGTCTTTTCTATTCTCTTGTAGAAACAAAATCTTTTCTATTTCCACAGAAGATTTAGAATAAGCCAGCTAGTAGCTCTTAACGTGTAACTCTTGCTAGTAAAATACAATTATGTAAGCCAAGCTGTGTCTGTCCTGTATGCTAAAACAAACAAATTATTCATACGTTCCCTCCAATAAAGGAAAGCAGCTGGCTTGTTCTTAGCCTTTCCGTAAGTACCCACAAGCTATTGATTTGTTAAGTCGTCTCCTTATGGACAGAAAATGCTTTTTGGAGCTGCCAGAATTGTAGCTGACCAATGAGTGGGAGACAAACCCCACTGCCTCCTCCCCCTGCCAAACAAACAAAAAAAACCCAAACCCAAGTGAAGAGTCACTTAAAACACTTGGAAAATTGAGTTTGACATTTCAGCTTGCACTAGGTTTACTAGGGGCAGATAGCAGTTTAGCAGCTCCCCAAAAAAGTCACTTGCTGCTACTGCTACAAGTTGTGGTTGTGGCTAAATTGTGCTAGGCTCTGTACAGACATGAAGTAAGAGCTTATAGGAAGGACAGACAAATGTTGGGAGTGAAGGTCCTCCATAGAGGAGGAGCTGAGGCAAAAGCAGGCTGATTTGCCCAGAGTCACCTAAACCGTCAATGGTAGAATCACGAATTGAACCCATCGATCTCTCTGCTGTAGACACAAGAACATAATTCCTCTGCGGGTTAGACAAATCATTTATCAAAAACATCCGGTATCATTTTGAAAGTGAATCTGCCCATGATGATAGTAATAGTGCTAATAGCTGTTTTTGTTTATATTAAGTAGTGTCATGGGGGACTTCAATCAGCCTGACATCTGCTGGGAGGGCAATACAGCAGTGCGCGGAAAGATTTTGGAGAGTGTTTGGGGACAACTTCCTGGTACAAGTGCTGAAGCGGCCAAATAGGGGCCGTGCTCTTGACCTGCTGCTCACAAACATGAATGAGTTGGTGGGCAGTGTAGTAGTGGATGGCAGCTTGGGCAGTAAAGACTGTGACATGATTGAGCTCAGGGTCCTGAGGAAAGGAAGGATAGAGAGCAGCAAAGTAAGGACCCTGGACTTCAGAAAAGCAGACTTCGACTCACGTAGGGAATGGAAGGGCAGGAACCCCTGAGAAGCCAGACTGAGGGGGAGAGGACTCCAGGAGCGCTGGCTGGACTTGAAAGAAACCTTACTGAGAGAGCAGTAACTTCCATCCCTACGTGCAGGAAGACTAGCAAGTAAGGCAGAAGACCAGCTTGGCTTAGCAGAGAACTGGTCAGTAAAGTAAATCACAAAAAGGAAGCTTTATAAGAAGTGAAAGCTTGGTCAAATAACTAGGGAATAATATAAAAGCATTGCTCGGGCATGCAGGGATAAAGTCAGGAAGGCCAAAATGAAATTGGAGTTGCAGCTAGCATAGGATGTGAAGGGCAACAAGAAGGGTTTCTACAAGTATGTCGGTAGCAAGAGGAGGATCTGGGAAAGTGCGGGTCCCTTACTGAATGGGGGAGGCAGCCTTGGGACAGAGGATGCAGAAAAGGCTGAAGTGCTCAATGCCTTTTTTGCATCAGTCTTCACAGGCAAGGTCAGCTCCCAGACTACTGCACCAGGCAGCACAGTTTGGGGAGGAAGTGAGCATCCCTCAATAGTGAAAGAACAGGTTAGGGACTACTTAGAAAAGCTGGAAAGAGCTGGCATCCCATGGGGCCAGATGGGATGCACTCAAGGGCGCTGAGGGAGTTGGCTGATGAGATTGCAGAGCCATTGGCCATCATCTTTGAAACTCATAGTGATCAAGAGAGGTCCCAGATGATTGGAAAGGGTAAACATAGTGCCCATATTTAAGAAAAGAAGAAGGAGGGTCCAGGGAACTACAGGCCAGTCAGGCTCACCTGAAAAAATCATGGAGCAGATCCTCAAGGAATCCATTTTTAAGCATTTGGAGGAGAAGGTGATTAGGAACAGTCAGCATGGATTCACCAGGGGCAAGTTAGTCAGGCCTGACCAACTTAATGCCTCCTATGACAAGGTGACTAGCTCTGTGGATGTGGGGAGACCAGTGGGTGTGGTGTACCTTGATTTTAGCAAGGCTTTGATACAGTCCCCCACAGCATTCTCACAGGCAAGCTAAGGAAGTACAGGCTGGATGAATGGACTGCAAGGTAGACAGGAAACTGGCTGGAGCATCAGGCTTGGAGAGTAGTAATCAATGGCCTGATGTCTAGTTGGCAGCCGGTTTCAAGTAGAGTCCCTCAGGAGTCGGTCTCGGGGCCAGTTTTGTTCAATGTCTTCATCAAAGACCTGGAAGATGGCGTAGCGTGCACCCTCAGCAAGTTTTCAAATGACACCAAGCTGAGGGGAGTAGTAGATATGCTGGAGGGGCGAGGGCTAGGATTCAGAGTGACCTAGACAAATTGGAGGATTGGACCAAAAGAAATCTCCTGAGGTTCAACAAGGACAAATACAAAGTCCTGCACTTAGAACAGAGCAATCCCAGGCACCGGTACAGGCTGGGGGCTGACTGGCTGGGCAGCAGCTCTGCAGAAAAGGATCTGGGGGTCACAGTCGACAATAAGCTGAATATGAGCCAGCAGTGTGCCCTTATTGCCAAGAAGGCTAACGGCATCCTGGGCTGCTGCATTAGTAGGTGCGTTGCCAGTAGGTCAGGGGAAGTGATTATTCCCCTCTATTCAGCACTCTTAAGGCCACATCTGGAGAACTGTGTTCAGTTTTGGGGACCCCGCTACAGAAAGGATGTGGACAAATTGGAGAGAGTCCAGTGGAGGGCAGTGGAAATGGTGAGGGGGTAGGGACACATGACTTCTAAGGAGAGGCTGAGGGAACTGAACTTATTTAGTTTGGAGAAGACAGATAGGGGATTTAATAGCAGCCTTCAACCACCTGAAGGGGGATTAAAAAGAGGATGGAGCTGGATTGGTCTCAGTGGTGGCAGATGACAGAACAAGGAGCAACTGTCTCAAGTTGCAGCAAGGGAAGTTTAGTTTAGATATCAGGAATAATTTTCTCACTAGGATGATAATAAAACACTGGAACCGGTTACCCAGAGAGGTGGTGGAAGCTCCATCCTTGGAGGTTTCAAAACCCGGCTAGACAAAGCCTTGCCTGGGTTGATCTAGGTGGGGATGGTCCTGATTTGAGCAGGGGGTTGGACTAGATGACCTCCTGAGGTCCCTTCCAACCTGAATTTTCTATGAGTCTATGTCCATTCCCACACACCCACTCCCACACTACCCCTGTTCATGATGAAGGGCATTGTACCAGACAGAAGCATCTGATTTTAAAAAAAAATTTAAACTCAAAGAACTCTTTGCTTGGTCTTTTCTGCATAACGTGACTCTTCTAACAGAAGACCGGGATTAGCTTAATTAGCAATCATGAAACTCCAGATGACAAGTGGATTCAAAAGACCACACTTATGCTGTTTGTTAAATTTGCCAGCAATGGAACAAACACAGGGTTCAGTTCTGTCTGCTTTACTCACGTGAGCAGTCCTGTTTCTTTCCTGCCAACTTGCCACTGGTTATCAACTGACTTCTTTTAGTAAGGGCAGTGAAAAGTTGTGAGGTGTCATATACAGAGGAAAGGTAATGAGTAATGTGCAAGTTACAGTACAGTTAAAATGTTTTGGAATGTATGCCGAGGAATATAAAAGGACACTGTCCTACATTTCTGTGGCTTTCTAAGCATACAACTCTGGTGACATCAGGCATATTCTGCAATTTTCTTGTCTAAACATGCCACTTGGAAAACACATGACATGCATAAGAATTAGTAATTCTCACAATCTGAAGAGAATTATCTGCTTGTCTCTAGGCGATTCACAAAAATATGCCCATAGCAATTTGAGACATTATAAATCCATCCAGGTTGGTTCTGACCATGTTGCAGAAGTAATTTCGACTGGCACATCAGATGAAAGAACAGATTTGAAAACAGTAGCGTGCATGGCCCTGAAGGTTTTCTCTTGGCTAATATTCCCGGCACCTTATGGCACTACTTTCGGTTTTTGTGAAGACTCCAAATAAAGTGTCTGTAGTCTGATGAAAGCTTTAACACGTTTTTTCCCGAACAAGCTTTATAAATGTTACAATAAAGAATGGTCTTGCTTATGGGAAGTATCTTACCTTTTGGTGCAGTCTTCACTGGTAGTACTCTTTTATGTTGTACTCGTGTATTGCCAACTACCGTTTGCTGTGGCAGTCAGGGTTTGGATTATTATGATTATTAATAGTGGTAGTAGTATCATCGTCATCATTATAAATATTATTGCTGCTGCTGCGGTTGTTATTATCATTATTATTATCATCTTGAGGGTAGAAGGGTGCGGGTATGTACACATCAGGATAACATGCATGTCAGTTCTTTGGTTTCTTAAACAAGGGGCCTGTCAGGACAATCGCATCCATCCAAATAAGTCTTCGAAGGGATCAGATTGGATAAGGTAACAATACATCTCTAGAGTTATCTCATGTTATGCATGACCTCATTTTCAAAAGTGGGAGGACAGGATATTCCCTGGATAAGCTTTAAATGTCTCTCTAAGGAAAGAATAATTTGATGCCCTCATTACAGGTTAAAAATATGAGGCTTCCCCATCATTAATCTACTGTCCTCTCTCAACTTGTGTTTTTTTTTTTCTTTTCTGCTCTTTGCCATTATTTAAAGCTGAAGCTTTAACTGCCTAAAAATAACTCAAACAAATTCCTGGTGGACTGAGATACTCTAGATTTGGGCTCTTGGCTAGTAGATTTGGTTCATCCACTATCCTGAATTTGTAACTATGACTATGGCTCCAGAGCACAAATTCTCATAGGAATTGACCTCTCGTATATGAAGCTTTTTGACAAGACTTCTTTCCTGTGTGGAACTCGTTCCTGCCACGGCGACTTCCTTGATTAGGGTGTTTTTCTCTTGCCACCTGTTCAACCTATGCCAAGACTGCCCTCATACATTTCAGTATGGTACACCAGCCTGTCAGGCTAGGGTAGAGAGCTCTGTGCGAGACTCGCCATCATATTACTGTGTTTAGCAAGACTGATAAAAGAAGGTCTTCGTGGTAGCCCAGTGAATGATGTAGGAGGACACAAAATAAGAAAACCCCAACACCGCCAGTGACAAAGGAAGAGGTTGACTTATGTTTGCTGCATAAGTGCTGCTGTAGGGACAGGCTCAGAAATTAATCTCTTGTAGTATTAATTGGAGTTGAAGTGAAATGATCCTCTGTAAAAGAAAGAAGGAACAGTTCCAGCAGTGACTGTAGGGGCCACCACTTCCAACGCAGGCAGGAGATTAGCTGTCCCTTCCCCCAGCAAGCTCCTAACAGATAAAATAAAAAGAAGTCGCGGTAAAGTTGGCCAGCTCCATATCACACCAACAGACTCCTTCCAAAGTGAGTGAAAGTTTTCGTTTCGCTCCCTTTTAATTCTAGAGTATTTTGTTTCTTATCAAATCAAGATGTTTATCCATGCTGCCCACTGAAGCAAAGCAAGGCTGGAGCAAATCTTGATCCCTCCAAAGTGTTTGTAGGGCACAAACTATCCAAGAGCGATGATCTCACACGGGCACTCCTCTGCTTCTCCTGTAGAGCTGGTGGATGTTTCCCTTGTTCCTCCTAGTTGTGTATTTGGTTGACCTTTCTCCCAAGCGGATCTGCTGGTTATTGTGGTTTTGGGGGGGCTTTCATGCCATAGGAGGCTGCCTAATTTTCCAGATTAATGAGGCTCTCAAAACTAGAGGGTTCTTAATTCTCTTTTTTTCCCCAGATTTATTTCTCTCGGTTAGAAATCATAATAAAGGACCATGTGTGTCCTGCCTAAGTAAAATCCAAGTAAAATCTAAGTTTGGTTCCAGGAGGAGGCCCAGAGACTTTCATGGGAGCGTTGTTTGCGTAAGAGCTCCAGGATTTGAACCAATTATAACCATAAATAATTTATAACCCGCTGTAATCACTTGGCATCTTCCATTGAAGGATCAACACACTTACAAATGTGGCCAAATTAAAAGGAAGGTAAATATTAACCCCAATTAACAGATGGGGAGACTGAAGATCAGCAAGATTTATAGCTGTCACGTGCCTGGCCCTGAAGGAATGGAAAGTGCAAAGAACCTAGGCCTGGTATGCCCAGCTGTACAGGATCTTCGCCGTTCGAGTCAGGATGCACAAGGACTTCACAAAACAATGGAGTTGTTTTATTCCCCAAGGTTATGAGAAGTAGCAGAGCTTTGCCCCGTTCTCCAGCCAGTATAGCTGCCTCAGTCGCAGGAGGCAGGTTGTGTGCTGAATGCTTTAAAATACTATGCTTAATAAAAACAGTGCTGGCTGTAATATGGTGGACTGGAGCTAAGTTATCAGGGTAGCAGGATCAGATCCTGTATCACAGTTTATATTGCCAGATTTTTTCTTAATTATATGTAAGATACTGTAGTGGAGACCTAAAATAACATTTTTAACTAAACCAGGTGCTGGTAAATCTGGGGTTGTGTCCAGCTCTGCTCGTAACAATAAAGCATGCAGCGTAAAATGGTTAGTTATTGGTGGTGTTTAACTTGACTGGCAAATCTTATTTTAAATAGCTGCATTGCTTATAGTTTGGTCTCCGTCAATGTTTGCCTCCAAAGTTGCCCTGCGAGGGCTGTATCGCGCAAACACACACATGAGTAACCTTAGTAATGTGAAGAATCCAGTGAGTTCAGTGGGACATTCTTCCCTGCATGGCTGGTGTTAGCATTAAAGCATTTTATCTTGCTTCATAAATGCGGAGGCATGCTCCGTGTGTCTTGGCAAATCAAAAATACTCTCTTGCAAATTGTTTTCTGGTTAGTTTTCTCTTCATTCCAGCAAAAATGAACCAGTCTGTCACCTAAAAGAAGCACTTGGGTACTTTCTTGATCTCCCAAGAGGTTCACAAACATGCCTGTTAGGGTAATACAATCTTTCTTTGCACAAATGCTCAAGAGTTGACCAGAAGACTGAGTCATAATGGCTTGGACAGAGCCAACACCATCTATACATATCCGTGTACATACTAGTAAAGATTTTTTAAAAGCCGTATGAGTAATTATCTTGTGATTTTTAAAAGTGAAAGTTTTTAACCTGATTGGACATACCATGAGAGGGGCTGCTGTATAGGTGCAATGATACTTAAAATTAAATATAAAATTACAGACTATAGAGACAAATGCAGAGTACTTCCAATAATATCCACTTTTATCTTGTCGCTTTCCCGGAGATTTTTAATTTTAAAAACACCAAAAAGGATTAGATTGCCTGAACTTTGTCAGGTTTAAATTATACAAGAAAAAAAATACTCTCTTAAACTAATAATATAATTAAACTGGCTTTGTTTATCTCCAAGCAAATTAATCTGATTCTCATTTGTATTTTTTTCCTGCCTGATAACTTGGATCCCAATTTTTAAACAAGAACAAATTGATGCTCTTAAGGGTTTTTCAGAATCAAGCTGTGTAATTTAGGTATTTGATAAAGCACCAATCACCATAGCATTTCTTTATGCCATTTGAAAAGGTTTTTCATTAACACTCATGTTATAATATGAAAAGTTTTAGTTTTCCTAAATAGGTTCCATTATATGATAATCATGAAAAAATTATCCCCAATGGTAGAGCAA
>NW_005842796.1:225799-244408 GCF_000455745.1 Alligator sinensis
ATTAATTTTCACCCCTCTTGAATCCAATCCTGTGGTTGAAGTAGTGCATACAATTGAAGGGGAAACAAACATTCAATCTTGATTTAAGATGTCAGTGAGAGAAAATTCGACCATGTTTCACATTGTTCCAAAAGTTCATTTTCCTCCATGTCAGAAAGGCGTACTTTCTAGCCTGACTTTGCTTAGCTTTAAATTCTCACCCACTGGATTTTCTTACATGGTTGTTTGCTACACTGACAGGAAACCTCATGGAGGGGCCAGGAGTTCGTCTTTTGTGAATGACCCTTGCCTTAAACCTGGGAGGCTATCTAGGACTAGATTTTCCAAAGAGTATTAAATGTTCAGTTACTTGGCTCAACATCTGTTGTGACATTTATGGCCAGTCCTGACATGCTGAATATTCACATACAGTCTGAAAATCAGCCTACTGCCCTTGATGCCTCAATGGGCATGTCAACACATGCAATTAATGTGCCTGAATATACTCCGGCTGAATTTAAGACCGAGTAAATTAATCCCAATGTCACCATCTACGCATGGGTTTAAACTCAGTAATTTACTGCGCTGCCAGATACCGCTTGTATCCAATGGGCAGTGCAATAAATTAGTCTACTGCGCCCTAATTGCCACACCCATGTAGATGGTGATGCTTTACTGTGCAGCAAATTGGTCTGCTGCGCAGTAAACCATTGTGTGTAGGTGCACCCGTGAGAGCCAAATGTGGGAAAACCTGGTCCTGTAGTGAATGGTGCACTCTTTTGAAAATGGTGCCAGCCAGCAGTTAGGTTGTTCCAGTTTATTTTTCCCTGGGGCCCTGATTCATATCATCACTTTTCAACACAGGACAATTGCACAGAAGTGAGTCACTTTTTCATAGATTTCATAGACATTAGGAAGGGACCTCGGAAGATCATCGAGTCCAGCCCCCCGCCCAAAGGGCAGGAAGTCAGCTGGGGTCATAGGATCCCAGCAAGATAAGCATCCAGTTTCATCTTGAAGGTGTTCAATGTAGGCGCTTGAACCACCTCCGGTGGCAGGCTGTTCCAGACCTTGGGGGCTCGGACAGTAAAGTAATTCTTCCTTACGTCCAGACTGAAACGGTCTTGTAGTAGTTTATGACCATTCGACCTAGTCGTCATCCCTTGGGGCGCTCTGGTGAACAAACGTTCCCCCAGATACTGGTGGTCACCCCTGATAAACTTGTAGGTGGCCATCAGATCCCCCCTGAGCCTGCGCTTTTCCAGGCTAAAGAGCCCCAGGGCTCTCAGCCTCTCATCGTAGGGTCTGCTTCCCTGACCCCTGATCATGCACGTGGCTCTTCTCTGGACTCTCTCAAGCTTCTCCACATCCTTTTTGAATTGTGGAGCCCAAAACTGGACGCAGTACTCCAGCTGCGGCCTCACCAAGGCCGAGTACAAGGGGAGAATGACATCCCGGGATTTGCTTGAGAAGCATCTATGGATGCAAGCCAGCGTTTTGGTCGCTTTACTAGCCGCAGCATCGCACTGCAGGCTCATGTTCATCTTGTGGTCAATGATGACCCCCAAGTCTCTTTCTTGCATAGTGTTGGCCAACATAGCACTGCCGAGCCTATAAGGATGCTGCGGGTTTTTCTTCCCGAGGTGGAGAACCTTGCATTTGTCGGCGTTGAACACCATCAGATTCTCGTCCGCCCACTTGCTGAGCCTGTCCAGGTCAGCCTGGATCACCCGCCTGTCTTCTGGTGTGGATGCTTTGCCCCAAAGTTTGGTGTCATCGGCGAACTTGGCCAGTCCGCTTCTGACTCCAGTGTCCACATCATTAATGAAGATGTTGAACAGTATGGGTCCAAGGACAGAGCCTTGGGGGACCCCACTGGTCACAGGACACCATGATGAGTGACTTCCATCAATTACTACCCTCTTTTAGTTAGAGCCGATAGGAGAAGGGAGCCTCTGTGGATCTTTCCAACTCTGTGGAAGTCCCTTGTGCAATTCAGGGGCTCTGAAGTCACAGATGCCATATCTAGGTAATGCAGTGAATGCCCACTCACCAACATAATCAGCGATCACCCTAAAACCTGTGAAACATGCAGGCCTTTGGAAGACTGTCTAATGCACACTCCATCCGGGCAAGGTGATTTGCAGAGATCATGCAGACAGAAATAATGTATAAGCAGGACACCTTAAAGCTTCCTTTTCCAGTCAAATAAGGGATTAGGAAGAGGGGAGCACAAACTGCAGAAAAGGGGCATGGGGCTTCTGAATGAAAGCCTCGGGACTCCTGTTGACCACATATACTCCGCAGGGGTCTTGGGACACTGCCCTGTTGGGACGGGTGTGTCCCCTGCCCACCTGGCATTTGGGAGGGGCAAAGCATGCCCCTCTACTTTCCTAACGAGGTTGAATGGAAACTCCTTTATTTTATACTCAAGATGTCCCTTTACTCTTCTGTGGGTTTTCCCTTTTGAAGAGATCATTTTTAACAGTGTGAAGTCTCTGTACTGCTACCGTTAAAGAAGAAACATGCATTCAGTCTTATCTACACCACATGCCACACTGAGCTAGCTACAGCCGTGTTTAAACACAGTTGTTGCTAGCAAGGTACTCACATTTTCTCTGACTTACACGGATAAGGATAATTTTTCTGAGCGGTGTGTTAAAACCTGCTATTAAAACAGTGCAATGCCTTGTCTGTGCCAGGTAATTTACTGCTGATGATAACAATGATGGAGGCTAGTGTATAATACAGGGCTTGGACATTTTTATCACTTTGCTGTGGTGGTAAGGTAGAAGACAGCAGTAAAAAAAAATCACCTTTCTCACTAAGACTGCTGGAACTGCACTGGTGGTGAAATGAAGATCCCTTGCCTCATACAGTGCATGCAGGCATGGACGACAGTTCCCCAAACAGAGATTATGAGTCTTCTCTGTAACTTTTCTCCTTTCTACCACCACTGGAATCATATCTGTATAGGTATGAATTGCTGTTTTCCTATTACAGAAACAGCCATGGATTACAGCATCACAGCCAGAGGCAGTCTCTAAAACAGCAATCATGTGAGAGGAGGGAGATTTTGGGGGAGCAGGGAGGAGGTGGGTCAGTGACAGGAACCTGGTATTACAGAGAGGATGAAAAACGGAGAATCCCCAACCTAGAGTGTGGATGCAACGACCATAATTCTGTAGGCGGCGTGAGTAGTACTTAGCATAGCCGTTCTGATTGTATCACTTTTACCATGTGGTTTGCAAGTGAAATAGGAAACAACAAATTAACCCCAAACACTAGAAGCTGCCACAGGGCTTTCTTGCCCTGAATATTCATTTCTTTTCTTTTTTCCAGCCATTCCAGGAATTCCTCATGGTGCCAGAGACCAATTTTATAAACCTTTTTTTCAAGTTCTGTGTGTTTTAATTGAATGTACAACTGTTATTACCTCCAAATAGAGAAACTCAATCCTTGGTTTTAATTCAGTTGTTGTAATTGCCAAGTTGAGGCAAAAAAAAAAAAATAACATTCATTTTCTGATGAGAGATTACAGGCTCCAAATTATTGCTTACAGTATGTTAGAAAAGGAAATTTGACACAGACAGGCCAAGACGTGACTTTGTCCTTGCAATTTAGATTTAGAATAATCCTTATCCTCCCTCAGGTCTAGCCTTTAATTTATAAATTGGACAAAAATGATAAAGAGAGCCATAAATAATAATAATAAAAGCATATCACAGCCATGCCAGTAATGCATTATAAAACTGAGAGGAAAAGAGAAGACAACAACAACTTAGAAACTGGTTTATAGGGTAGGATAAAAGCCTGAGTTAGTTTGCCAGCAGTTTGACAATGAGGAATATTTATGGCAGTCCAAAACCTTTCCTATAAATCATGCTATTTCAGTTGATTTTTATATCATTTAGTATCCATTCAGGTCTTGTGTTCACAGGTTTATAGCTCAGTTGTTAGGGTCTCATCCTTGAGGAAAAATGGACTTGCACTCTTTGGAGGTGGATGAGGATGATGATTATGCAATCTAGTGTCCATGGCTTTACCCAGTTTGAAGGTGTAGAATTAGACCAATTTGACTTTTGTTTTGCTGTGTTTTCTTTTTTTGTTTTTACTTTAATTCATTCAGCTGAGCTGCTGAAGATGAGATACAATGTATTTGTTGAGTAATGCATTATTTGCATGGGGCCTAATCCAAATTCTCCTCCATTTGTCTTCATGATATTTATTTGTATTATGCTAGCACCACAATGACCCGAATGAAATCAAAGCCAGGCACCTTTCTAGTAAGGAATAACCAAGCGCCAAAGAACATACAATGTAGTCAAAATGGGAGATGAAAGAGAGGCAGAGAAGGGTGAAGTGACTTGCCTGAGGTCATACTGCAGACCAGTGGCAGAATTGGGTCCCCTGAATGCCACTCCAGTGCCTTCTCTGTTAGACCACACTACTCCATACCCAATGAAATATTTTCAGTGACTTCGGTGGCAGCTGAAAAAACCCCAGTTTATTACTGGGTCACTGTCATCCAGACAGATACAGGAACGATCCCCCAAACCCCTGAATGTTTGCCACTTTTTACATTAATTTATCTGGTACCTGAAGGCATTTTTCATTAATTGCATTATTTAGCTAATAGCATCAGACCAGCTCTGTTTCTCACCATGCCGCATTTTGGAAAAAGAAATATTACTTAAATGACAAGATTTAGCCAATTTATGTGAGTGATCCAGGCAACAAGTCCCTAAGGAAAGCATTAATGTATGAATGTGACTTCTAAATCTTTCAATTGACTTTGTAACAAATTACCATTGCCTCAGTATTCCCCATTTATTCCTTATATTAAGTCTAGGCATTAGAGAATGCACCTTTAATACCACTCTAATCCTACACAGTTGTCAAAGGCAAAATGGCAACACGTTCAAACAGTGTATCCATAATATATGCGGCCTTGTGTCCCCAAGCAAGTTGTTAGTTGTGACTGGCTAGGATTCCCCTGGATGAATCCTTAAATGGTTGAGAACCTGATTGAAACCAGCAACCATTTGATGTTTTGTCATGAGTTTGGTCTTATTTTTGCGACCTGAAATTATTCAAGCAGCTCAATAGCCACCTGAAAGCCGTAGACCATTATTACAGCGTACATAGTTTATTATATCAGTTTGTGTGTGTGTTTTTTGTTTTAAATCTATCTTAGTTTCTTCCTCGGCCTTTCATTTCAGGCCTTCTGGATATCCAATTGTTCACCTTCCAACAAACTTAGATCAAGACACTCAAAGCCAACCACATGTCGATTTAGGATCTAAAGTAGTCTGAAGAAAATGGAATAACAAAGTGCTTTAACCTTTCTGACAGGGACCATGCCTTTTCCCTTTTAATCTAGCAGCAAGATCCTACTTAAGGAAGAGCAGAGTAGGCACCATTAAAAAATACCGCAGAGTGGTTCAGTTTACCACATTATTTCCTAGGATGAGAATAGGAAATACTGGTGGATACCATGATAAATATATAGTGCAGTTATATTCTGAAGAGGGGCTATGTAAAAAATGCATTTTGCCATCCAGGAAATCTGTTCTCTTTGTGTTTTCAATTATATCTGTTGCCTTTAGGCATTAAATAGTAGGGGTTGTGTTTTTATTATTATTGTTGCAGCTCATTCCTGTTGACCAGCAGATAGGCTGAGCTGCCTTCTGTTTTAGCCTTTGCCCCATTATCAGAAATATTTCCTAGAGGGGAGCTTTTCAAAGGGAGAGTATGGGCGTTGCAGCAGGAACTCAACCGCTTAACTCGTTTGGGATTTTTTTGGAAGTCCTAGAATAAATGCCCATTGCAGGGCCATATTTGTCCACAGACCTGCCAAAATAACCACTCTGAGGACAGTGGGATTCTGCAGGTAATCCTGATGCCAGGATTTCTTGCTCATTATGAAATTGTGGCACAAATTCACAAATAAGGTTGAGCTGTCTTTTCACTGAAACAAAGGGATTCAATCTGTTTGTGGTGCACAGAGCTTGCAATGTGTCCTCCCCAAGATATTCAGCATTCACTCTTTTAGAACAGAGTATCTTAACCAGCAAAACCATTGATTACTTTGAATAGCATCAGATTTAGGTCAACAATGGTCACTCCTCAGCCCCAAGGGAACTGTCTGCAGCAGGGGCGGGCAATTATTTTGGGTGGAGGGCTGCTAACCAAGTTTTGGCAAGCTGTTGAGGGCCGCATTTCCCTCTCTGGCACAGGGAAGCAAGAATATCCCCATGGTCCCAGGCAAGAAGCCTCTGCTAGGCAGGGGTTTCTGGTTGGCAGGACAGGGCTGGGCAGGCCTTGCTGCTAGGTCCAGCCACCAGCTTCCTCTGGGTCCTACTGCCCCTGGCTCCTGTCATCTTTGACAGGCAGCTAGGAGCAAATAAATACTAATTTTCTAAATGTTTTAGGAGCCCTGCAGGCCAGATAGAATGGCCTGGCAGACCGGATCCAGCCCCTGGGCTGTATTTTGCCCACCCCTGGTCTACAGAAAAGGATAAAATTTGCTTGTACAGGAGTGAGAGCTTCCATGGCAATGTCCCAAAACTGTGGAATAAACTCCCACCCCCAAGGATCATCGCAAACCTCACTGGCTTCCACCCTAATTGCAAGGCTCATTTCTTTGACTTAGCTTTTTCTAACTTAAACATACAGCAACGTGTGTGTGTGTGTGTGTGTGTGTGTGTGTGTATACACACACACACACACCCCTTATCAAATCTA
This sequence comes from Alligator sinensis, assembly GCF_000455745.1. Classification (NCBI taxonomy): domain Eukaryota; kingdom Metazoa; phylum Chordata; order Crocodylia; family Alligatoridae; genus Alligator; species Alligator sinensis. The sequence continues at coordinate 232,526 of NW_005842796.1, forward strand.
CAAGCAAAGTATTCCATTGTATGCATTTCTTTCAAGGGGGAGAGCATGAGAGAATAATTCTGTGCTAGATTTTTGTCATGTTGCTTAGTACAGTGCTGGAAAGCGCTCAGTCCTATGGTGATGACTGCAGGATAATAAGCAAAATAGAACAGAATTGCCTACAGTAATATGTAGATGATCAGTTAAAAGCTAGATTTACCAGGCTGCTTTGCACTGTTCTTCTAAGTACTACCTTTCTAAACAGGCTCCTGTGCTCTGGTTACCATGTGAGGGTAAAATACAGGGTGGTGGAGAAATCCCTTACGTGCCTTACTTGTGCATTTCCATATCTTAATGTATTTGGTCATTTTTAAGTGTATCCTTAACTATGAATTTCCTGGGTTTTGTAAGGCTTGGCTTTGGGATAATTATAACATTACATTATTATAAGTATAATTGGGTAATCACAAGATCCCAGCAGCATTTGTTACCCTTAAGTTATTTACACATAGCTGCATTCTTAACTCCATCTTGTCTTCATTTCCTTTGTCTCAGTATTATTATCTTTGACAGTGATGATAAATAAAGAAAACCAAGCCCAGATTGACTCTCAGAGCCCACGTTAATTGTGCAAGGCTTCGAGTTAAAATTATGCAGTCCACATTCTGAAGGAAACTTGCATGTCAAAATGTGGCTGTCTGACAATTCGGAGCCAGTGTGTCAGAGAGTGACGGGCGTCTGCTGAACTCAGTTGTGCAATAGAGATGCCTTCAAGGGCTGGCTTGCTGCTTCCAAGCCATTGCATGGCTTTCATTTGTAGCTTCTCTTATCGAGCACAATTTCTAAATGAGGACGGTTGCTTCACTTTAAGGACGTACAAATGACTTGCCCTCACCTGTCAAGCATGATCCTTGTATTTTACCAGGCCCATTATGAACGCAATCTTTCTGTCGAAAATTTGCATACCTCCTTTCTTGAAAAGTAATGACAGCAATTTCTTTCCCTCCGCTCACTTTCTGAGTGTCTCATTTAACAGCACCTGTGAAACCGACAGGCGCAGAGATGAGAAGTGAAAGAGAGCAGTTGATTAAATCATCATCAAGTCGGGCCTCAGAAAGTCAATTCTGCTTCCCGTCTGCAATGATATCCTTTTATCTTAAAGTAATGAGCTATGGCACTTTTGCATCGGGTAATGCGATAAGTTCTATTAGCATGTTCCATTTGCTTCACAAGCAAGGGCAAGTCATTTCAGCAAGCTCATATCACTGCAATCAAAGCAATTGGCTTCACAGGCAGAGAAGAAAGAGGAAAGGCTCAGGGTGATTTTTATGGATCACAACACAGTGGAAAAAAGAGACTCTTGTATTATTTTAACCCATAACATGCTTTGCTTTTTGTCCATCAGCATATTTTGGTTTCATTAGCCTGTAAGCACGTGGAAGAACCAAATGCCACGCTGAACCCTTGGGCCATGTCCATGATGTATGAAAGAGGGACCCTTCTGCACACAGACACTGTTTAGGGCTCTATTAGGCACTGACTGGAACCGACACTGATAAGGTTAATTCTTTGCTGTTAACTTAGCCCGTTATTTTTATTATCATTTATTTGTGAAGCACTAACAGAGCGCTGCTCATTATAAAGCATGCCAAATCGAGACTATCCATGCCCCAGAGACATAAAAACAACAAAGATGCATTGGGAATCCCAGAAGGTGGAAGAATATGGAGCAATTTTTATGTTAAAAAAAAAAAAAGGTGATTACTTGGGGAACTGGGATAAGGAAGTCATTCTGCCTGCCTCAGGGGAGAGTGGCTTAGTGAGAAACTGAGGTTAGAATTTAATGGCTGGTAAGAGTTAGGTGCCCAGTTCTCACCGGCTTCCAGTTAATCTTCCTCTGAAATCCATGGAAGCATCTTCATGTATTTCAGAGGCAGTTGGATCAGGATCTCTGGAGTGACAGGAGGACTGTATCAGAGGGCAGTGTGGTGGGAGATAACCTAGGGGCAAGGTAAGCTAGCTCTCTCTAAGGGCATCTTTACACGTGCTCCAGGGTTTAAGTAGAGCAGCTCCGAGAGCCACTCTACTTAAAGTGCCCACAGCATCCAGGGTATTCAGGGTCCCCATGCTTCAAACTGGTGGTGAGGGCACTTTACAGCTTGTTCAGTGAGCTTTACTTGAAGAGCCCCCATCACCATTTTGAAGCACGGGGATGCTGAGTATGCAAGACGTGGAGGCTGCTGGAGTGCGCTTATTAGCAGACTACAGCAGACTCGCTTAATTGAGTCTGCTCTGACACGCTGTAATCACAGCACATCGGAGCAGTGTCCCCACACTTCTGCAGGCATCCTAAGAGCCAGAGTAGCTTGCCTCCTTTCTTATCATTTCTCCAAGGCAACAGAGGAGAGAAGGGAAGGACTGTGCCTCCCAGGGTGGGTATCTGACTTGGCATCCCTAACTGTGGGCTGTTGCTGAAGGTGCAATATAGCTTCTCTCTCTCACTCACGCCTCTCCTTTTCTAGGTGAAATTCATCCCAAGCAGACAACTGGAACATAACTTAGGCATCCCTGGATGCGTGTACACAAGACACTTAATGCCCATTGGACTAATTGTACTGCGCATTAGCACGGCTGGTAAAAATCATGCTAATGTGCAGCAGACTAGTCCAGTGGGCACTGAGTGTCACATACAAACCGTTTACCTGTGCTAATGCACAGAAGTGCTGATTACAGCGCATTAATTTAGTACTTGTTGTTACAGGCACTAAACTTAATGCGCCGTAATTATGGCACACTAATGAATGTGTAGATGCACCCACTTAAGTTTTCAAACTGGAGAGTGGTCTGGGAACAAAATGATCAATCCTAAACATAGGACAGACCTCACAATGGCCTCTGCACAAGTATGAGTTTCACCCATTGTCCAATTAATAAATTAGACAATGGTCCTTTTCCAGAGTTATGGCTAAGAAACATAAGTTGCAAAGGATCTGCATATACACATGCAGAGACATATCTAAAGCTGCCCTACTTCCTAATTATGGTGAAGAGTAGCAAAATATACTCAGCTTTTTGTCTTTAATATTCAAAATGTAATCCTCTTACTTACGCTGCCTTCTTATCAAGGCGTAATTTTCTGTAGTGCCAGTAATTGAGGGGCTAGAAGGAACAGGTAGTGGTCTAATTTTACAACCATACATGGATGGGAAGACTTTCAAATAAATTATAACTGAAACCAGTTTTAGGATTGTAGGATTTTTTTATTTATTTTTTTTTTTTTGTAAATTTGTATAGTACTTTTTGTCTGCACGTGGGTAATATGGATAAAAAAGTGCACATCCATATCCAGATAAGAGATCAAACTGCAGGGCTTGGATGGAATTGAATCTTTATCTGCATAACCCATGCTTTTAGCTTTCAAAAAAGAAAACCCTATACCTCCTCAAACCATCTCTGTTTTAGAGTCAGACCACTCCTGAAGTCTGTGTGAATAATAGGAAAGAGTTGTGAAATCGATTCTGAGGTTAACTAATTTGCAAGATGCTACATCTGAGATTTCATGATTTTGGAGCATTGTGCCGAAGCCAGAAGTAGAAAAGAAACAAAAACCTCAGCCTTGCCACCTTTGCAAGTCCCGCTCGCTCCTTTTCATCCATTAGAAAATTGTCTGCGTGTTCCCCATCTGAATGTCTTTTCATCTGGAAGATGTTTTCACCCCGTGGAAGTGAAGGTCTAATTGTATAGCTAAAATATAATCTTTGCCCTTGTCCGAGACTGTCGGTTTGTCATTGGTGGATAGATGGACGAGAATATTGTTGATGTCAGTGTGAACATGGCTGAGGTCTGGGTTTTCCCTCATTTTCTCCCGATTTGGTTTCAGCAGATGATGAGTAGAATCACTTTGCTTAACGCTCATGTTTCAGCAGCACTGGCTCCTTTGGTGGCAATGATAAATGGATTCAAGATATGAAATAGCTGTTCCAGCAAAGTCCATTGAGCAGAATAGAGAACAATGCCCTCCTCAATGTCATTGTATGTGATATATTCAATGGCTGCCACTTTCTACACAAGAATGTGTTCAATCAGTGAGGTACATAGAATCCCATATTGTTACTTCAACCTGAATGAGCTGGAGAGGTGGCACAGACCTTTACTCAGCTTGATTTGGACCACACTCTCACAAGCTATTAAAATGGGCCCAAATTGTAGCTATAACGTGGTAGGGTGCCTGATTTTTGAAATGCGGAACTGGGACAGCTCTCATTGTGCACTCGCTCAGGGATATGTGCTGCATGTTTTAACGCTTTATTTTTACAGCTAGGGCAGTAGAGATAGGAGAGATGCTGCTTTCTTTAGCCTAAGTCTCAGCTTTCTATCCTTCTTCTGCAAGGCACAACAATTACAAACCTTAAAAAGAAAGCAGAGATGCCTACTTTGTTTTTTCATGTTCGCAAACTCACTTTGATGGAACAGATGAATTAAAAGGTACGCTGGGGCTATGGTTATATTTATACATCCATAAGGTCACCTGAAGTGCGGCTTCTCTTTTTATGATCCTTATATACTATAATAATTTACAAGGTTTAATATGGAGCACAGAAAGGAGACATACCTTTTTCCAGTTCAGAAATCTTGCAAGGTGGATTTCCTCACTTCAAAATGTTTTTAGGAACACCAGGTTGCACTTCTAGTTGTAGCCCAGGCATGTAAAACAGGGTTTGTGGGTTACCAAATGCAATTCAGTGTAGTGGTTTTCAAGTATGTAGCAGGTCTAAGTGCTTAGTTGCAGAAGTACTCCAAAATGAGGCTTGGTCACGTGATGCGGTGACCAGAAGGTTAAGCCGTTTAGTTATTGAAGGTGATTGAGCAGTTTAGTTAATAAAGATGACCATCTTGAGCATGTCACTGTCAATCTGATCAGATTATTAATACCGTATTTATTGTTGAGCGCTGATGCTCTCTGCATTGCTTAGGAATCAGGAGTCGTCTAATACATAAAACAAATAAATACAGGATGCCGGTAGAAGTAATACAACTTTCCCTCATTTCTGACTGAAACTAAGTTGTGGGAATGCGATATATGTATCTCTTGTCTTAGGCCTAGTTTGGAATCCTGTAGGTCTACTGTGAACACAGTTATAGAGTCCCTCCAACCTAGCATGAGACCTTGAGGACTTTGAAATAGCCTTTTCAAATGCTCCGTTCTTTGATGAGGCCCTTAGGGCTCAGTTTTCAAAAGAGCTCAGTGCATTTTGTGCTGTGCTCATTTGAAAATCTTGGCCTTAAGTGTCATAATGGGAGCGAGTGGGTGTTAAGCAGTTTTGAAGATCCGGCTCTTATTTCTGTGCCTAAATGGGAGCGGAGGGGTTTTAGTTTGCTTGTTTGTTTGTTTGCTTGCTTTTTGATAGTCCAGCAATTGAAAATTTGGCCTGGAGCTCCTCTGAAATCTGGCCCCAGGGGCCTACTGCCAGGCCTGACTTGTGTTCAGTGTCTGCATAGGAATGAACACACACACCAGAAGCAGAGAAGAGAGCTGCAGTTTGTTCAAGTGGGAACCTCCAGGCTTATTTGTATGACTCTCAGGTTCTCACCTGCGGCCCCCAGTAAAGCCAACAAAAGTTGTGGTTACTTATCCTCCCTGAAAATCAGACCACTGTATCTTTGAATGATGTGTTGGGCCCCAAGGTTGCAGATTATCCAAGCACAGCACATGCATGGAAACGCAGGTTATTGAAAAGCAGAACATGCATAGGACTGGCATCTGCAAATTATCTCCATGGTAGTGTTGAAGTGATGTTGTAGCCACGATAATCCAGTGCAAAGATTTCTTAGGGTAATATCTTTTATTACACCAATTGCACAGCTGGGCCATGTTGCAGGGCTCTTGATGTGCCTGACACTTGAAGAGATCAAGCAGGTTTCTGAGCCACCGGCAGGTGAGAGTCGGGGCTAATTGCAGAGTCAGCTGACCCAGGGGCTGGCAGATGAGGCTAGGCCTTACCTGGTTGCAGGACGGCTGGGTTTAGACAGGGTATAAGCCCAGACCCTGAGAGCAGGCTGGCAGTAACAACTTGGGAGCTGGTAAAGAAACATCACCCAGTAGGAGGGCTGCTGCTCCTGGATGCCAGCAAGGAGACTAACATCTGAAACATCTGGAAGTTTGGGTAGGAGCTAAGGGGGTGGGGAAGGCTCCTGGGGACTGAGTACAGGATCCAGAGCCCTGAGAAAGGGGCTGAGTGCTTGGGGAGTGTTGAGAGGCCAGATGAGCCCAAAGAGAGGGGGGCTGAGTACACAGGGGCCTAATGAGAGGCCAGGCAAGCCCTAGGAGAGGGGCTGAGAGTCTGTGGGCCTATTGAAGGGCCAGGTGAGCCCTGAGAGAGGGGCTGAGTGTTTGGGAGACTTAGTGAAGGGTCTGGGTGAACCTAGTGAGTGGGGCAGAGTATGAAATTGAGGGGTCCAGGTGAGCCCAGAGAAGGAAAAGGGCTGTGTTAGGGATATGGAGGGCTCTGGGCAAGCCCAGAGAGAGGAAGAGATCTGCGGAGGGACCCGAGAGGGCAGACAGTCAGAGGACTGACCCTGGGAATCTCAACTGGCCTGTGCAAGGCCAGGGCCCAGGAGGGGCCAAAGGGTGAAATAGAACATGGCAGAGACTGCCAGAGCCAGGAGAACCTGGAGTTCTTGCCTGGCCTGAAGTGAGGTCAGGGCCTAAGAGAGTCCAAAGGTCCTTGTGGGATCACAGCTGAGAGGAAGGGGTCAAGGGGCATGCAGCCCAGGATGACAGTGGCTAATGCTAGGCCATCTGAGGAGGAAGGATCAAGGACAGGGGTCCAAGAGTGAGCTGGGGGCCAGAGATGGAGGACTTAGATGAGAGGTAGAGCCAAGGCCAGGGATCCTGGTGGTTAGCAGCCCAGGACAGGCATAGGACATCTAGGGGGAGCCCAGAGAGGGACAAATAAGATCAGGTAGGCCTAAAGACCAGTCCTGGGTAAGACCTGAAACTGCACCCCACTGGGGCTGGTTAGTGTGGTGGGGGGGGCCCGGGGAGGGGGGGGGGCTGCCTGTGGAAGGGCAGCCTCCATGAAATGCCATGCATGAGCCACTCCAGGAAAAGGTGAGGATTGGGTGCCAGAAAGCCTCAACTCCCCCTGCCTTGGGGGTTACCCATGGAAGGGAAGGCTAGGGGAGCACACCCCAACAGAAAAGCACTTGTCAGGGAAGACAGGGACTGTGTGGGTCCAGCAGCCCAGTGAGGGGCCAGGGAATAAAGTGAAGGACCAGATGGGTCTGAGGGCCTGAATAGTGAGGCCCAGTGAGGGGCCTGAGGAATACAATGAGGCCCAGTGAGCATAGTGGGTCCAGAAGGGTCCAGCGGCCCAGAGCAGGGGACTGGGAATAGAGTGCAGGGCCAGACGGGTCAGAGAGCGGCTTGGAAAGTGAAGAACTAAAAGGGTCCAAGATGAGGGACTAAAATGGGCTGGCCGCTCAGAGAGAGGCCAGGAGGGAGACTGAGGTGCCTGGTAATTCAGGGAGTGGTTGTGTGAGGCCAGAAGGTCTGAGGGCCCAGAGAGGGGCCAAGAGAGAGACCAGGTGGTCTGGGAGCCCAGGAAAGGGCTGTGCAGAGAGACTGAGAGGCCTCAGGCCTGGAGTGGGGCTGAGAGAGGTTGAGGGGTTGGAAGGTCTAGAGAGGGGCTGCATCAGCAAGTGGTAAAATATCTGTAAGGATGCCATCTGTGAGGCATGGGGCATGTAGGGGAGGTGCAGAGCCATGCAATTGGTCCATAAGGCCAGGACCACAATCTGCGTGGTCATTATAATAAGACCAGGGCAGCCCCCTGCACTCTGCACTCTATATAACAACTAACATCAAGGCATGGCAGATGAGAGCTGGGCAGATTGCCCATAGAGCAGGGTATCTCAAAACTTTTTCTTGGTATCCTGTGACAGGCTAGAGCTAGACAATTGGACTGTGCAAAGCTTCAGGTGCTGATTCAATTTGGAGGAGATTCGGCTCGATTCGTTGGCTGAATCTCCGAATCTGAATCAAATCAGGAGACCATTAAAAAGATCCAAATCAATTCAAAGTTCTCCAAATCAATTCAGAAAAGAGTCAGAGAGCTTTGTGGAGGTTCAGGCAGTCTGCTCACCACCGGAGGGAGCTGGACCTGGACTCTGTGCCAGTAGGTAAGGGGCAGGGACAGGTCGGGAGGGCTGCAGGAAGGGGGAGAGGACCATAAGGGGACCCCAACCAGGCCCCATACCCTGTCTGCCCCCCCTGAGCACCTCCTGATCCCCACCCACTCTTCCAGCCAGTCCCATCAATAGCTACCCCACCTAGCCCCAGTGTCCCAGCTCTTTTGAAAAAAGCCCTGCACTCACCAGCTGCTGCAGTGGCTTTTGGGGTTTCTGGGGGCTCATGGCAGAGCCCCCCCCCATGCAGTGCAGGACAATGGGCGCCAACAGGGACTGCCCTCCTCCCCCTTCCCCCCCCTCCCCCCAGCCTGGCAGGAACTGGTGAGTGCAGGGCTTTTCTTTCTTTTTTTTTTTTAAAGAGCCAGGATGCTGGGACCAGGAGAACGTGGGGAATGGGGGCTCATGGCAGAGCCTCTTGCTAAGGCACGGCAGTTGGGGGCAGCGGGGATTGCCCCCCTGCCTGGCAGGAGCTGGTGAGTACAGGGCTTTTTTTGGCTTTTTTTTTTTTTTTTAAGGGCTGGGACACTGGGACTGGGCAGCGCAGCCATTGATGGGGCTGGGAGAGAGCAGGCGGGGGATGGGGCCTGTTTGATTCGGAGATTTGGCCGATTTGGCAGTGGTGGCCGAATCTCTGAATCAGGTTTGGCCGAATTGATTTGGGACAGTGATTTGAATCACCAAATCGAATCACTGTCCCCTGAATTGGCCGAATCTGAAGCAAATACTAGCCACTTCCCACAGGCCTACTAGACAAGCTTTCGAATGCAAGACATTCTTCATCAGATCACAGTGATCTCCATGTAACATGCACACAGACTGAACTTCATTCCTATGCAAAGGGTCAGGCAAAGCATGTGCATCATTCATGTTCCAAACAAGGGGTTACATGGTGCATCAGCTTGGTGCCAGGCTTGTGCCCAGAGGTGTAGTTCCTCTGCAATAAATGCTTATATGAAGTTGCTGCAGTGCAGCAATTAACTTCATGTGATGGGTTTGGCCAAAAGTCTCTCTTCTGTGCAAAACACTATTTTAATGTATCATGACATTAAAAAAAAAAACCCAACCCAAAAGCACTACTTAAAGCCCTGAATGTACACAATGAAAAACAATAAACATTTTAAAATATTGAAAGGACAGAGCCATTTTTAAGTTAAAAGACCATGCAGAAGAAACCTCTGAAGTCACTGGGCCTCTTTAGTTTACCATCCCTATATCCATAATAAAAATTCATAATAAAAAAAAAAAGTGGTATTTTATTTATTGTGTACTACATCAAGATCCTGCTTGCCATTCTTTTGTGTCTGTGGAACCCCAATGCCTTCATTCATGTGACTGATAGTAGAAGTTGTCTTACTACATGAGATTTCCTTCTGGAGCAAGCCTTGACGGTTGTGTTTGTATTCTCAGAAAATAAGTCTATCTAAAGAAAATAGTGATAGACAGTTGTGCTATTAGGAGCTGTATGTGCGATGCATTGAATAAGTATGAACTCGGTTACTGATGCAGTGCGCCTTACTAGATAAGTGAAACAGAATCAAGCTATCAAGGATTGTATAATATGGGGAGATGAGGATACTATACAGTTTTTAGGTTCCCTCTGTTGTTTGTATTTCCATTGTGTCTTATACTTGAGGATCTCAAAGCACCTAACAAACATCGATGCACAGTTCAGTTTCCATGCACGCTCAGGCAGCAGAGAAATATTTTTATCTTCATCACACAGATGAGAAAATGAAGGTGCCATAAGTTTCAATTCAGGTTTTCCAAAATGGCCACCAATTTTTTGGTCGTCAGCTGTGGGAGTCTCTTCAGCTATCCCTCGATACAAGGATGGTGTTTGCCCCAGGGGTGGTATTGGTGAGTTATAAGATGGCTGAAGAGTCCAATTCGTGCTCTGCCAGTTTTTCCATGGATATGATAGATGGTGCCTTGGAGGGGGGGCACAGCTGTTGGCCAGGATGTTGCGCGCTTTCCTTTCTCCTTTGCCATGTCTCGGCTTCCTGAGCAAGATGGGTCTCTTTGAAGCGGGCTGTAACTTGATGTATGGTCTAGCGCCATTGAGACCTGTTACCAGCCAGTACTTCCAGGTTTGCAAGGTTAATACCAACCTTCTTAAGGTATGCTTTCATGGTATCCATATAGCACTTCCTCTCTCCTCTGTGGGTCCTCTTACCATGACTGAGTTGAGAGAAGAGGACTTGCTTCAGGAGACGAGTGTCAGCCATAAGTACACAGTGGCCAAACCAGCAGAGTTGATATTTCATGATCTTTGCCTCAATGCTGGTTATGTTAGCTGCAGAGCAGATGCTGGCATTGGTGCCGTGCGATCTAATGCGAAGGATCTTCCTGAGGCAATGCTGGTGGAACCATTCCAGGTGCTTAACATGGCTTTGATAGGTCACCCATGTCTCACACCCATAGAGGAGCATGGGGATAACCACTGCATTGTAGACCAGGATCTTAGTTTTCATCTGCAGATCTCAGTCGGTAAAGACATGGCAAAGCAGCTTTCTGAAGAGTACGCTAGCACAGCGAATCCTGTGTTCAATTTCTGCATCATCTGACTGATGGGGAGAGGTTGCTGCCAAGGTTTGGGAAACGCTCGACGTACCACAGGGGTTCTCCACCAGTGGTAATTTATGGGGGGTGGGGGGGCAGCTTGTGCTGAGACAGGCTGATGAAGCATCTTGGTCTTCCTAATATTAAGGGAGAGTCCCAGGCTATGATAGGCACCTGAAAAAAGGTCAAGGGTGGACAGCAGATCGGTCTCAATACATGAGGATAACATAGTTGTCGGCATTCTGAAGATCAGTGATGCCAGTCTTGGTAACTTTTGTTTTGCTGCGAAGGTACCGCGGGGTGAAAAGATGATCGTCTGTTCAATGCTCATCCCTAATTCTGGGAGGAAGGCAGTCATGGCTGGGAATCAAAATCACGGCAAGATAGGTGGGGAAAAGGGTTGGGGCAATGACACAGCCCTACTTGACAACCAATTTTTGGTTGTCAACTGTGGGAGTAATCAGCCTCAGTCATCCAGGCTGCTTTTCTGAGGTACTGAGCATTGTCCCCTAGAATTATTAGAGCTGTGATAATGTTTTAAAATGAATGTGTCTGCGTGATATCCAAAGAGACCTCTTAGGCACTTATAACTTGGTGCCTAAAGCATTGCAGTGACCCCAAATTAGGTGCTCAGCCCTTGCAGGGTGATTCAAGAAAACAGAGTTAGGTGCCTGTGCTTCCTGTACTATCATGGAGGGTGGGTAAGTGCCTCTGAAGGCCAGTTCATGTTTGGGAGCCACCTAAGCTAGGTGATAGGAAATACTTATCCTAGAGGTGAGTTCACTCTCCCCAGAGCTTAGGTGTCCAGCACAGAGGTGTGCGTTGGGTACCTCCATCCATTCATGATACAGCACCCAGATCTACCCTCCAAGGTAGGCACATACTACTACTCCCTGCCTTATTATATCATGTCCTCAGAGTTAAGCAGCCACTCAGGAAGTGGGAGACCCCTCAAGCTGAGGGGATTCAAATCAACGTTTACCACTTCTTAGGAGAATACTGTCCACTGGACTACAGAGTAGTCTGGGTAGGGCCTCCTTTCCCTTACCTGTTTAAATGAGGTCCCTTTGTGATCAAGAACACAAGATTCATTCAACCAGACAGAGAGCAAGCAAGAGGGAGCTTGACTTTGTATCCTAGTGGTCAACTGTGAGG
>NW_005842796.1:244418-248189 GCF_000455745.1 Alligator sinensis
TTCTGTTCTTGAGCCGGTGGCTGTTTAATGTAAAAGACATGCACGGTCCCGGGAGTCAGGCTCCCTCTTGCTGGTTTTCTTGGCCCCAGGAATCTTGTAAGATTTTTCTTGGCCCCATGAATCTTGTAACCTTGGCTAGTAATTAGGGTACTTTTCTGGGAAGTGGGAGATGATGGTTTGCGTTTCCTCAAGCTAAGGAGGGCCTAGAACCCAGATCTCCCACTCGACCAAGTACTAACCACTTGACCAAAAGGTAGGCAGGATCAGAAAAGTGTGGTGGCTGCTGCACTTTCTGCTGAGCTCAGTGCTGCTGACGTGCCTCAGGCATGCTCTGAGCAAGTGTGCTGAATCCGGCCCTTCCAGGCACCGAGGCAGTGTAAATGCTGCTCTGCCTTATATCTGCACTGTAGAGTAGGAGAAAGGTGCCTAGCTCAGGCCACATACTCTCAAACGTATATGTGTAAGCTTAAGTTTGGTCCCCTTGCAAACTTGGAGGCCCAAAAATGTAATTGCTGATTGGATTCAGGCACCTGGGTTTCATAGGCAGTGAAATTTGGAGTTTTGGGGATCCCTTTTTTGGACTTCGGCACCTAGAAGCTGCCTCAGGACCCTTTCAGAGCTTATCCTAAATCTTTTGTCCAAGGTCAAATGTGAAGGCAGGGTCAGATCCAAGGGAGAAAACACAGTTGGCACAGCCCACAGCTCTTATCCTGATTATTAAACCCGATCCTTTTCATGTTACTGTCATGTCTAAGTAATCTGTGCAAACAGGCTGGTCAGTTCTTTAATCAAGAGGTGGGGAAGCTGGGTGTTTAATGACACGGGAGAAAGCCATTCAGCATTACAGTTCAGCGTGCTCCAGCTCAACAACACACTTGTATTACGTGAAAATCTAAACTGAATACAACGTATGAATCCTCTTCCTCTCCCCAGCCTGCCCCGCTCTTTTTTCTTTCTGAACGCTTGCCCATAAAACTCTGCTGTCGGAACGGATGCGTTCCACGGGACCGTGGTCTCCTTCCTCGTTCCTTGTCAACAAAACCTCTTTATGAGTGAAAAAGACGCCTTGTGTATGCAGGACTTCTGGCATTTTACACAGTGTATTAGGAGCCAGGCTAGGCAAACGTTAGGAGCTGTTTGCTGAGTGCATTTATTGCCTTTGCATAATTTATGAGCTGGAGGGGTTTGACCATCATTCGTCTCTGCCAGAGGCTGGCACTCAGGGCTCTGGAGGATGGAGCTGTAAATTGGATGGTGTGCTCCTGCTGAGCTCACGGCAAAGTCCCCAGGTCAGTATGGGAATTTAATACCAGGAATGGAACTGTTTTCTCAGAGCGCCATGTGGGCCTCAGTGCAGCAGAGGCTGTTTTGGCAGACGCAGCGACTGGCCAAATAGCGAAGCTGTCAGTCACCAGGCATGTTGCGAAGGGAGCCTGAGCATTTTTAATCGGCTTGGCATCCGTACTGCTTCCATAATGGACACCAGTAGGTCTCAGTCCTTCGCCATATGCTTAACTCTGGAGACAAGGTGCTTCTGGGTATAGCAGTAATTATTTGATGTAGAATTAAGCGGACCTTGAAATTAGAACTGGACTGTCGGAAAGCAGGAGGCTTAACACTTTGATGGAAATAACTGTTCCCACGGATATAGTTCTGTGAGCTTTCTCTGCAGATTCTCGGGATTGTAGGTGAACGTTGTGCTGGGAAACTCAGATGTCATTGATTACTTTACAGCTGAAGCTGTGAGAGCGTGGAAAAACACCCTTGGCAAGCGCTCCCACCCAGTAACAAAACAAACTAAAAACCTCCCTAAACCATCTCCAAACCTGCGAGCCTGGGGAAGCTTAATGGCAATGAAGAAATCTCGTTGTTATCATGCATTCTTAGCATCCATTTTGTGATGCCTGTTTTCTTCATGTGTAAGGTGGCAGTGCAGGCACGTGGCTGGAGTCTGTCACCGGCTCTGTACATGGACAGTTGAGTGCTCTTGTGCAAGCCGTTCCTTCCATTCTTTATGCCTAGGTCTCTTAATCTGTAAAATGGGAATAGCAATACTACTTTTGTAAACCACTTTATGTTCATGGATGCACAGTGGAAATACATTTTTGCAGATTTGCAAACTTAAGGCCATAGCCTACAAGCACACACACCCCTAATTTCCACATGGGTATGGTCACACTGAACTCAATGGGTGTAAATGCATATCTGCAATACCAGTTCCAAAACTTGCCTAGGACCAAGTTGAAATGAAAACACATGTTATCCCTCCTACTAGGGGGATAAAATGCTACTTTTACTTTTGTCAGTCAAATACCCTTTTTGAAGGTTTGCTCTTTGCTTGAGGTTTACAAGTTTTGATCTAAAACCCCATCTTATCAGCATGATCTGACTGGTCTTTTTGTAGTGTTGCAGTCACGGGAAGTATCCAGGTGCGATCTACAGCTGGATAAATCATTCATAATGGATAATTTGTTCAAGGAATTTCTCCTCTGTTCCTGGTTGGGAATTATCTGTAAACAGATGGCAGTTTTTGCTAATTTATCCTTTATTTTAAATTATTTGCTAGTTTGCTGTGAATAATTCTCTACCTTAGCTTGTTTGTGAGGAACTCTTTGGTGTAAAGAGGGTAAATCAAGTGGCTCCAGTGATCCTTCTTTCTGTAAGAAAAAAAAGAAAGAAGAGAAGCCCAATGAAAGGGAACTATTTCGAGCAGTTAAGGCTTCTTTTTTTATACCGCAACACATAATTGATCTTTTGAACCCTTTAAAAAAAAGATTAATTACTTAGTTGGGTAAAAAGAGTGTATGTATTTCTTTTAAATAGGATAATATATATGAGGGACATAACTCCTTAAGCTTTAGGGCATATGCCAAATATTACCAGCATGGGTTAGGAAGAAGCCAGCCTGTTATTGCATAATCCTCCAAGATGGTAGTCTTACTGTTTGAAGCACCTGCAACTAGCTGCTCTAAAAGATGGGTTACTGGGTTACGGCAGTTTGTCTGTTCCTTTCTCCAGTTCGGAAACTTCTGCCTGTCCTTCGCTTGCACAGCTGTGACTTGCCAGTAGAGGCTTGGTGGACAGGGCTCGGATCTCGGGGCTAGATTGACTCTGCTCCCACTGGGCAACAGGCAGGCCCACCACCATCTTAGTTGCAGCGAGACCAGAGCGACCTGGGGAAGCAGCTTTCCTGGGACTCTCCAGTCTCATGGAAAATGATGCAGCGGCTTTGCGCTGAGAGCAGGCTGTCGGGCGGAGCTGCCACGGCTCCACAAAACCAAGCTGCTTCCCCGGAGCTCTCTGGTCTCATCGAGCTGCCATGGCTCCATGCTGAGAGCAGGGGTTAAAGCCTGGTGGCCCCATCCTCAGTGCAGAGCCACTGCGCCAGTTGGAGGGCGACCAGAGAGACCCGGGGAAGCAGCTTCCCTAGGGCTCTCTGGTTTCACCGAAATTCATCCCCCTGTGCTGCCCCTGATTGGGCTTCCAGCCAGCCGGGTATCACCTGAGCTCTGAGGAGCCTGATCCTGATTCCTCCCCCATTTCCACCGCGCATAGCTGTCAGCAGGAGCAGAGCGGGTTTGGGTGGCAGTGGGAGGCACCATGGCCATTGGGCACTCTAGGGCTGCAGTGTTTGCTCCATTTTCAGGGCTGCTCGCCTGCTACAGGGGGGTTCAGGGGCTTCAGACCCCTGCCAACCGTGGCTGCTGCTGGGTAAGCCTGGAAGAGGGAGTCAATGGCCAGACCCTGTGCAAGCTGGCAGAGTGTGGGGTC
>NW_005842796.1:248199-252971 GCF_000455745.1 Alligator sinensis
GCTGCCACCAAGCTGCATCCTGCTCCAGCCACCCAGCCCTGCTGGGGCATGTGTCCACCAGGTCCTGTGGGCACAGGCATCCCACAGGGGACACGCTGCAACAGAGCACAGGGCTGGGTGCAAGTTCAACCATGGGTCAGCAGGAGGGGTGAGCACCAGCCTACTGCTCCATGGAGGCACCACAGCCTGAGTCTGGCCCAGGCATTCAAAGCAGTGAGCCAGTTTTGGAGGCACTGCAACCACCAGGCACTCTCCAGGGCTCCTGGTGGGAGCAGCAGGACAGAGGCGCCGTGCCCAGCCTCACTGCATCCCGGTGTCCCCACTTGCCCTGACTCAGGGCACTGCATTCTGGGATGCTGGAGGACTTCAATTTGGGCAGAATAGCTGTCTGGAGAGGCCACACCTTAATGGAACAGGAGCAAAGTTAGGCAGACTAGAGATGATCCTACCCTGAAGTGGCGTGACTTTAAGCTGAATAATGAGTGCTCTAAGCCACTTAAAGGGTGTTAACATGAAGTCAATCCAGGGGTTAAAAACTCCAGAAGCCGCCTAAAATGACTGTGCCACAAGGCCCTTAATTTGACACATTCTTAGTGCCACGTGATCTGCCGTGAGCATCTGAACTCTTCAGTGGAGCATCTATGAGTGATGGCACAAAGTTAGGCACCTACAATAAGTAACCATAGATTTGTAAATGTGTACACTCTGCAAAGAACAAGTGCTATCTAAGCTCTTTCCGTGTCTGCCCTCTGGAAAAACTTTTGAAGGAGGCAACATGCTATGTATCAGATGAAGAACCAGCTAATAATACTTTTCCCTCTCTGTGATCTGATGTTGGTTGCTATCTGTCCTCATGTAAAACTAACTTCCCTGCATGTAAATTAGTGGTTTAGGAGAATAGACTGTATATTGCAAATGGCTTTGTTGAATCATGATAATATTGCAGTAGAAACAGAACTACAGCTGTATTAGCTTTAAGTGCAAACTCTCCTTAAAATGGGGGAAAAAGCCCTGTCATGCAATAAACACATTTTCTTTCTAAAGGAATTTGGAATTAAAGCCTTATGGAGCACCTGCGTGGCAAACATCTGGGGAGTGTTGTTCATATTTTTTTTTCCTATTTTCCTTTGGAAAGGTTTCTCTTACCCATATTTCTCTTCTTTTTTTTCTGTTTCAGTGTGACAGCGACAGTGATCAGGAAGAGAAGGTAAGATGGGGAACATTTGTCTCCTGTACAGTTCTGTGCTGGCAGGGCACAGAAAGATCTTCCTGGACCTGTACTCCTACTTTTCTATTACTTATATAAAGTTTATGTTAAGAACTGATCCAATGCATGCTGTAGTCAAGGGAAAGTCTTGTATTGCCTTTAATGGGTTTGGAATCAGAAATGGAAGGAAAAATCTTTTTCAAGACCAATTATAGGCAACTATTCCTCTGATTTTGCAATATACCTGATGTATCTACACAAGACGCTAACAGCAGGGTAGCCTGATAATACTGCGCAGTATAACGTCACAGCACATACCGTCCTGATACGTACTGCACAGTATTATTAGTCTACTGCAAAGTAGCATCACTAAAAAGGCATTCACCAGCTCTATTGCACAGTAACTCCAGGTACTGCACATTTATTTAGTGCTTGATTATAGAAGTACTAAATTATATGTGCAGTAACCGCCGCACTTTAATGAGCATATAGATACACCCTCTAATAAAAGGATTGTGTGTGCAATCTGTGAAAGCCATTTTGACTTCCACCCTTTTATATACCCATGTTTACCCTTGGGAAGTGCCTTTTTGACAGTACAGGGGCATACATTTATAAAGACTCATCTTTTTACTTTTAAACAGGCATTTATCCACACAGTTGCTGATTTCAAAGGTTCACATATATGGGTCTGCAGGTCAAGGTCAAGTTTGGGGTTAGTTTTGTTTTAATCAACATTTGGAAACTGTGCTTGAAGTCTGATCAATACTTTCTGTTACTAAATCTACCCTACGAGTCTAGGTTTTTCTCTGCAGGAGAGAGTGGGGAGGGTGTTGTGCTGAAGGAATGGTAGGGAAGAAGTGATCTATAAAGCTATTTATTGTTAATGCTACTAATAGCTAGGGTACCTATATCCATGTATTTTAATATGTCCGCTTATATTTTTCTATGCCATGAACAGTCGAATGTGTAATGTTCTTGCCTGTCAAAAACAAAATAGGCATTGTGGGAAAAAATTGTTTAAAAATGTTATCTCTGGGTTGAGTTCTACAATTTGTAGGTGGATGTTGGATGGCACCCAAACTCCACAGATGTTTTCTTTGACAGTTTTCACTGCTTTCTCCTGTTCCTTTCCTTGCCTTGATACATTTTGGGGAAGAATGTGGGGAAATTGGTTTCATGGGATCGCTTCACAATACTTGGAGGTTGGTGATTAGCTCCAAGTAAACCAAGAAAGAAGAAGGCGCGCCTCGATGTATTGTGGACTCCCCAGGGAAATGATGGACTGCAGAGCTCACATTTGATAAAATCCATCAGTGATATATTTGTGTAGGAAGAAGAAATCAAGGAAATTCCTACCCTAAGCTTTTCAATGGGCAAATCTGGCCTTTAGTTTTCAGTAACTTTCCAAATCAAGAATATGTTTGGAGGGTTTGTTTTTTTTCCCCCCATGGTTTTCATAATAATTTGCTAACTATATTAAGCTGCCCTGTTTACTTTGAACTGCAGCATGAGTCCATTAGTGATTTCCCTTCTGTAGGGGAACTAATCACTGGAGTTAATCAGAGTGTGACAACAGAGAAGTGTGGTTTTGTTGGGTTCTTGTACAGAATATTAACTCACACTTTTAGATATGAATTTCTGTTGCATTGCTGTTCAAATCTACCCTGTTTAGTGATTATTTGTTTTCAGGATGTTCCATATACAGACGATAAACACGACTCAGCTGAGCACTACGAGTCTAATTTCCTGCCGCTCCTCTATTCACAGAGCTTACCTAGGCCAGATTTCATAATGCTTTTCTTTAAGAGCACCTAATGCATAAAGACAAACCGGGCAGTTTTTCGGTACATTGTATTGCTAGTTAAGAGACATTTAATTGATGCTGCATTGGACAGAGACCTGCAATGGCACCTTGTGCTTCATCTCAGTAGTTCTGCAGAGAGAATTTGAAATCCAAACTGAGATATGAACTGGACAATTGGTGTCTTGTCTTTCTTTATAATGGGGTGAGATATAAGCTCACATCCAAGCATCCCTGACAATTCAAGGCAGCTAGATCCCTGTATCAAACCTAGCTCTGAATTTTACAGCAGAGGCCCAATTCTGACAGAAAGCTGCTAAACCTGGAGTATTTATTCAGCCCATACTAGCAGCCTAGGCAGAGATCTAAGGGCCTTGTTCTGCTGTTAATTTGAATTCAGCATATGTAGCCTGTTATAAAATGCGAGACATCATCATTTGAGCAGGTCAAGCATATTCAGATGAAGACAAATGGTGCTTATTTGATTTTCTTAAAATCAGGAAATGAAAAAAGTGCTCTCTGGAGAAATCATGTTCTGCCTGACTTAGATGATAGACCAAGGCATGTACCCCAGATAAGAACAGGCGATCGTCTTGCGGTTTTTATCTCTGAAGGACGGTCGGGACTGTCAGCTCGCTGACATGTGCATTATCCATGTCATTTTAAACAAAGTGACCTGTAGAAAAGTGCACTCTGCCGTGACATGATAATGGGCTGTTGGATGACAGGTAAAGTACACACTATAAAGGAGGCCGTGCATTATTCCTTTGTTTAACTGACAAGTGGAAACTTCTTTTCTCCAGACAGGCGGGATCTTTTAGATCTTTATCAATAGAACCAATGAAGATTTTGAAACTCTGTTTAAAAAAAATAAATAAATGAAATTTTAGGACCAAAAGTCCTCTGAGCAAAACATGCCGAGACAGCAGAGGGTACATTGTTTGTAAGGACCTGACCTTGCAAGATGCTGACCATCCCCTGAGAGATGCCGAGCAGCCTCAGTTCTCCTTGATGACATTGGAATTGAGGACATTCAGCACCTTGAAATAGTAGAGACTAAAAGAGCCTTGATCAAAATCTCTCATTTGACTTTGGGCCCTGTGTTTGCCTCAATTATATAATGTAAATATAAATATGAAATAAGTTCTGCTTGCCCCTTGATGAATATATTTTATAAGTCTATAATTATTCTCCAACACTCTGTCACTAAGTGTCCAACACTTTGGTGACATATGTCAAGGCAGAAATTTCTTCTCTATGGGAGCCGCAGTCTTCTGTTACGTATCTCTGCAGAATATTTCTCCAGATGCCCGCTAGTTAGAAATATTGAAAGAAGGTAACTTTGTTTTACGTTGGGGTTCTCAAGGGCAGACTCATGTTGGTTTCTAATGCTTACGAGAAATCAGTATCATTTGGCTAGTCGAAGTGATGTGTTGAAGGATGGATAGGTGTGGGTATCTGCATTTGTGTGTGATAGGGGAAATAAAGCAAGCATTCTGATATAGAGAGACCCTGTAAGCCAGGAACATATGCCAGTCGGTTAGAGTCAAAAACAGTGAGTCAGCATAGTGCTAGATGTGCGGCGGAGCATAAGAAGTTAAAGGTTGGTGGATTCAAATATGGTCATACGTGTCCTGGTGAAAAAAGGGAACCTAGTCAGTAGAGGAAGAATGATGCTGACATCCATATGGAGACTAAGGTCTGGTTATAAAGAAAAAAAGAAGAGAAGTTCTTTACTTTATGTGGTCAGTATCCTCTTTC
>NW_005842796.1:253002-266163 GCF_000455745.1 Alligator sinensis
ACGAATAATTATTGATATTCGATCTGTGCTAGGTGGTGGCTGTAACTCCAGCCCACCCTTCCAAGCCTTTAATTGGGACCTGCCAGAAAGAAACATTTTCTCTCTCTGAAACTATCCTAGCTTGAGACATTTCTGTAAAGCAATGGTTCTCAGCCTTTTTAGACTCAAGGCACCTCTGCTGAGACTCGAGGCACCCCTCAGAAAATGCCAGCTCTTAGCTTTCAATTATTTCTTGACTACAGAAAAGTGATAGAGCCATTCTTCTGTTGCAAACAACCCAGAAAGACCTCACCAAGTGTTTTTGACATTATGGATTCCTATTGGATATCTGGTTTTATTTTGTAACTCGCACACATGTGTTTGCAGACCTTACAGAGCTGATATTGTGCAGCATCTGGGGATACCCTTATAATAAGCATCTTGCACACCCCCTGGATGCTACAGCACTGTAGTAGGTGAGAATCACTGCTCTTGTGGCTTCTCGGGAAGAAACAAGGATATTTAACTGCAAAATGCAGCCCCTGCTTAGTACAACCGTAGCTAAGGCCCATGCATTGTCTTTTAAATGGGATGTTTCTGGGCTGCATGGTTTATCCATAGATATATGATGTTTTATTCCAGTATGGTGTGCAAGGTCTCAGGCCAGAGAACTCCAGCTGTGCTTTTCCTCTAGGTATAACGTTTCAAAAATTAACAGGTTGTATGTACGTGTTCGGAGAAAAAGCATCAAAATCTGAATGACTAATACTTGGAAGAGATGTCATTTAGTGTCCTGGGAAACCTTGAGCAAATATTTCTGGGGAAGTTTATTGAACCAAAAATCATAGGTCCCAGATGAATTTTGGGTTTTCTCTATTCAAAAGCCTGTCACTCTGCTAGTCTGTGCAGGTTTCTGGAGCTGGTGATCTAAAATTAGGGCAACCCATTGCACAGTTGACAGATTTAAGTTCAACTGTGTTTTCCTCTGATATGAAGATATAATTTTAAAAATTATACCTAAGGTAATTATTAGAGCAAAAACTATTGATGCAAGTAATTAGTTCTTTTTCTCTAAATGAAGGGAGCATCCTGATACATGAAGACAAGCGTTAATGGCTTAGATAAGAAACCAAATTAAGGACTAAGGCAGGGTTTTAGCCACCTTCACTATTGCCTTACCATATTATTTAATTGGAGCAATATCTGAGGCTCTTTAGTAGAATTGACCCTGTTCTTTCTTGGGAAAATATCTCATTGGCCATGAGGGATTTTTTCAAGTTGTTATTTAAATTAGATTCAGGAGCAAAATCGTCTGCATCTACAGGATTTTTATCTAAATTTTATAGGGGAACAGTGGGTTGACCAATTAAAACATAAGTCATCATAGTTAACTGTTTAATCACATGCATACCCCAGTGATACTCAAAGAATTGTTCTTTGCTATTGATGACAACTTTCTGGAGTCCCAGTAATCTGTATTCAGGAACAGATCATTCAATATGTTGTTGATGACTACTGATGGCTGTGATCCAAAACCCAATGAGACCAATGGTCCCATTGAGTTGTTGGCTTTGGGTCAGATCTATTGTGGAGCAGGAAGGGGGGCAACTAAGTTCATAAAAGCTCCTGCTTAAGGCACAATCCATAGGATTGTTGTAAGGCAACATATTCCCACATCCAGTTCTGTTATCGAATGTGATTATCCACCTGCTGACGCCTCACCTTGAAGTAGCATATTACTTGTGAGGCTTAAGAATTTCTCTCTTGAGACCCATTGTAGGCACCGTACAAGCTGTGAAAAATCATCTGCAGAATGCTATTTTTACATCAAAATGTTTTTAATGATAAAGCTAACACATTTGGTTACGTATACGACAGCTACAAACATAAGACTATGGTGTGAAAAAGATAATAAATCAGCATAGCACAATCAGTTAAAAAAGAAAATGTGTGTGGACCATGGACTCTTTCAAAACATCATCCCGAAGCCGGCAAACAAGAATTTAGCCAAATCATCTTCCAAACGGTGTGCGCTTCTCTGTGTATGTATGCACGTACCATTTTTTTCTGCCTTTGGGAAAATATTTTGAAACAGTATATGATCATGCACATTTTTCAGCTGGAATGCATATACATACTACAATATTTGGGAGTTAAATTTGGCATGTTCGTAGTATTTCCCATTCAAAATGCAGCACAGAGAATACCTAATAAAATGCCGTCATGCATTTATAGCACATTACATTAATGATTCCCACTGTATATTCTAATGTTCTAAACTAATAAATGCTAGACTTTGATATTACTGTTGTCCATTTATTTCCAGTCCTCAGCCCCTGTGTCTTTTCCTCCATAACACTGCTTAGGTACCATTAGAGAGACAGTTCGAGGTGAGAACTTGTCTGGATCTTTGTTGCAAAGTATTCTTATTAAGGTCCAGAGAATATTTGGCATTTTCCTTGTGTTTCTGCACCTCTTTGTTCTAGTATCATTGAAATACAGCAACCAACATTGCTTTCCAAGGCATTTCTGGCGCAACAGGAAAGCTCACAATGTTCCTAGCTCAATGTTGCAGGTCCACACGGTTTGTGTGGTTGTCAGAATTGGGGAGGGGACCACATTGAAAATGGACTTCCATCCTTCTGAATAAGCCACGATCAAGCATTGTGGTTGCTTCCTGAATACATAATGAGCTGACTCCTTTTTGGCTCTCAAGGTTTTGAGCCGCTTGGTCACATCTCTTGACTCTAACTAAGTAGAACTGCATCTCTCATGCTGCTCAGTATTGCTCATTAGACATAGTCCACTTCTAGTGCTCTTTCTCCAGTTAAGGCGCAGAAACTCATTCCTTCTTTCTAAAAAAAAAATAAAATAAATAAACCACTTTCAAGTGCACTTCAAAACCAAGGCTAGGCTAATCAGCTGTTTGACGCAGGGCTTTGCCATGCAGATTCTGTTGCCAGTAATAAAAGGGCTGCTGCAAACAGATTAACTAGTGTTGAAATGGCATGACAGCGGCCTTTGCTACCTGCATAAACGAGGGGGAGTCTTTTTCACCCTCGTGTTGGCTGCTGCTGAAGTTTTTGCTACCATAGGAAGAGGCTTGGATAGAAATTTGTGGCCGTATGTTTTTCCTCTAGCAGAAAAGAAAAGAAGAAAGATTAGGTTTCTTAGTGTAGCCTATGAATGAGGAGTAGCTATCTAGCTAGCAGCCTAACTGTAGCAGGGCAAGTTTTTATCTGGTCACTAGAGCATCATAATAGCTGCACTTCTACTGTATATGTCACAACATCAGGCAGCTTGGGAACCCCATCTCACTTTAGGCCTTTAGGCACTACTGAATTATAAATGATACGTAACAATTGTATCCCCCAAGTCTTTGCATAGAAGGAGCACTTTGCACTTGATCTTCCCCCTGTTACATGGGAATCCTTTTACTTGGGATATGCAGCTCAAGCAGTGCTGCAGTGTTATGCAGCTTGTGGTGGGCCACCAGTTGCAGCTGGTGAAATAGAGCATAGGCCTTTTATGGGGATCAGCCTGGGCTCCTGAGGGTCACTGAGCACGTGCCAGGCAAAGGGAGATGAGCCCCATAGACTGTTCTGTAGGGAAGCATTCCCTTGCCCGGTAAGGGTGCATTTCCTTGAGGGAGTCCTGGAGGAGATGTTGTCCCTAAAACTACGGTTTTTACTGTGACAGGGGACTAACCAGGACTAACGTAAGTGATTGCACAATGCTCAGTATGGAGTTTACTTATCAAAGTAACCTACAGCTCAGTTCAATGTGCTGACTTCCTTTGAAAATATGGTGGCTTACACTAGCAGATAAGCCGAAATGAGAGGGGGACTTGATTAAGTTCATAGGGTAAGGCAACCAAGCTGGATACAGGACCCAGTTTTTATTGCTAGACCATGCTCTCTTGTCATAGGATAGCTATGCCTTATAATTCACCATGCTCTTATTTCAGACCAGAGTAAGAATGAGGAGGAAATTTCTCAGAAAATAATTTCACAGCATTATTCTGGGACGGTTCCTGCACAGCTGAGACGGTTCTTACCCATGAGAGAGATGCTGTGTATTTGTACAGGTGGTGTCTTTTTAGCTTTGGAAAGTGCCTTCCTATAAACTTGCCCCGAGGGTGAGCAATCACCCAAAC
Source organism: Alligator sinensis (assembly GCF_000455745.1). Taxonomy (NCBI): domain Eukaryota; kingdom Metazoa; phylum Chordata; order Crocodylia; family Alligatoridae; genus Alligator; species Alligator sinensis. The sequence continues at coordinate 257,138 of NW_005842796.1, forward strand.
ATTACTTGGTAGCAGTGCCCAGGCAATCGCAAAGTACTCCTTACTGTTTAAGACTCATTAGGAGGAAAGATAAGGCTCTTTTTCAGTCATTTGATGTGCCACATAGAGGGTCCCGACAGCCAGAGAGGTAATGAAATCAGTACCAAGCGTGTTCGTGTTAAAAGATTATGCATTTGCCACTAAGGGAAGAGAACATGTTGTTTACAGGCTTGAGTACGTGCTCTCTGGGCTGATTGTGCCATGGTGCTCTCTCAGCCAATGATTTGTCCTGTCCTTTATCATCTGTGTCACTCGGCAGCACGTTGTCATAGGTAACGTATCACCCCCCTCCCCCATTTCCCCTTTCCTTTTTTTGTACCCATTTCGTGTAGAAAATTTGTATTTACTTTGGGAGTGTAATTTGTTCCTCATGGATAATATGACCCTTAGCGGAGCTGGATCATGGGTTAGTTGAAGTGATATTTTCCGCTAATGGTAGTCGTACATCATTGCTGTCAGCTCGGGTTAGGAGGCAAGCACATTACAGCTCCATTTTACCTCTGCAGGCATCTGGGATTATTTGCCATAACTGAGTATGACATGACCGCACTACAGAGTGCATTAAAATTTTACTAGCTTCTCAGGCAAGTTCCTTGGCTCCAGCCTATGCTTCAGGCAGGCGTAATGATGGATACCTCTAAGGTCCTGACTTCCTGCACCAAGGATACTCAATGTCAACGGCCCAAACAGGTTTTACTCTCCCCAGGGCTTTAGAGCATCTTCTGGCAGTTGAGTAAACAATCAAAAAATGAACCACAAGGAGGCTGGCATGGATGCCACAGAAAACTTCCCCGAGACATAAGGCGTTTCACATGCAACATTGAATGTCATGGAATATATTTGTTTTAAAATAATGATGCATTATTATATCGAATTTTAAAATAGAGGCATGATGTACGTGCATGCTAGATATGATGCTTATGAAAATGGGAATATTGGCCGTGAATATGTATATATGTATATTTACACACACACATACATGTGCATATATATAAAATCAGACTAATACATGCATTGGATTGCATACGTTATATATATTTATGTGTATGTGTGTACCTTGTATAGTTGCTATGCATTACATGCATATATAAAATACGTAATGTGCAGATACATCCTCTTCTCTGTGCATATTGCATGGTAGTATATACATAGCACGTAAATGTAAGCAAATATGTTATATGCTTGTATACATACGTGTACTAACATATTATATAGGTTTGTCTGTGTTCGTATAAGCAGTTTTAAGTTTGCAGGTTTAATTTAAGTAACCAGGGTGGCTAATGTCATATCCCAGAACACTGAATGATTCACATCTCCTGAAACATGTAATATTACGTTCACATGAAACAGTGTTTATCAAACCCTTGGGGGACATTGACTCTTTTTTTTAGTTTGTGCATGTCTATGATTCAGTATTATGGATAATAAAAAGTAATACTTTACATCACTGCAACCATAAAGTAACCTCCCTCACATCCTTAGGGATGTTGTTTTTTCCTTTTTCTTTCCTTCCTTTTCCTTATGTTTCCCTTTTTCTCCTTTTCCTTTCCTTCCCCTTACATGCCTTCTCAAGTTCACCCCACACCCCAGAGGTATGTGTATCCCACTTGGAGAAACAGTGTTATACAATATTTTATTACCAGCATGTTTATATCTGGATTGATATTGATACTCATATTATAGACATAGATGTGTAGTATGGAAAGTTGTGTGCTGAAAGACAGTGCAAGGCGGGGTGAATATGGTCTATTTTAATACTTCTTGTTTCACACATGCTAATCTTTACCATGTTTTGTAATACTTCATATAGGAAATACTTTCTGTGCTCCAACTGTGGACCTCATCTGCAGCTTACTTGTGTTTCATTCGTGTGCATATGTGCACTAACACACAAGCTCTCCCTCTCCCTTTAAGCCACAGCAGTCCAAATTACCTGCCGTAATTTGAGCTGAAGGGGAATTTTTTAAAGTTTTCATGCCTGTTTAAAATGCCTGAATTCTTGGCGCTTGTTCTCTTCAGTGTACATGTTGACTTCATGTAAGTGCTCACAGGAGGAAGAAGGTAAGAAGTTTTGTTGTTGCTGGGGTTTTGTAGACACTTCAATAGCATTCTGTAATTAAGCAGAGTGTTTAAATTAGTAACAAGACAGATAAAAATGATAAAGTTTATCTGTTCTTATGCTTCACAATACAAGCTGCTCATTGACCTGGATATGGAAGTGTCCTTGAAAGTCCATCCCTGTATGTTAAAGTATGTAGTGTGCCTACTATGCAGTAGGCACACTATAAAGTTCTGCAACTCTCTCTAAGGTCAACCGTTGAGCCTGGATGCTGGTTTAGACAGCATGACGTTATTCTGATATATTATGATTTATTCTAAGATGAATCCTGCAGACCTCATTTGGGTAAAACTTCTATTGAGAGAGTTCTACCTGATTTATATATTATTGGATTTGGCTTTACTATTTTAAATTAGCATTATCTTCATAATTATTGAGGAGCAATAGTATGCTCATATCCAGTACTGTCCAAGAAGAGACAGTCCCAAACAGTCTTAAAATGATTCAACTACCAATAGAAGCATATGCAAGAGGAAAGATACTTTTGCTTGCTTATATTTTAGTATTATGCCCTTCTTTCGCATATGTAATAAAACCATTTTGGAATCGTAATAGTTCAATGAAGTCACAGCAGTAAGAACCAGGATTCCCACCTATGAATTTTGTATTGTCATCTTGAAGTTAGTTCAGAAGAATATCATTGTTTTCTCTTTGACTTCAGATTAAATAATTCAAGGTAGGAGCGGGGGGAAGAAGTGATTCAGTCTTTGTAAAGTAATTATCTTCACAGATTTTTATTTAAAACATGGTAATTATTTTAAATTAAACACTTCCAAGAGGTATCTACTGTACACGCCTTTTATGAGTTAAGCTAGTGTCACTCAGTCACTTGAAATATGTAGGAATCACAGAATAAAAATGACATCCTAAACTGTGTTTGTGTGTGTCTGTGTGTTTGCATGATAAAATTGGTTATGGATGTACCTTTATGTATTTACAGGTATGTATGTTTGCATTATGTAGTGCATATGTACTTATATCTGTGTGTGTGGCAAGCAAAATAAATTTCCCAGTATAAACTGATCATTGGCTGGGATCAAGAAGTATCCCTGAAAGTCCACCCCTGCATGTTAAAAGATTACACAGTAGGCTCACTATAAAGTTTTGCAACTCTCTAAGGCCACTCTTTGAGACTGGATGCTGCAAATTTTGGAATTTGAGTCCATTTAGGGTCTGGAATTTATTTCTATAAAATCTATTCACTCTAAGTTATTCAAATATACTGTGAATATTCACAGTATGTTATTGCATAGCACCTGTTTTATATAACAAATCATATTTTATAATCGTACATGAAGCATATCTGAAAGACTGTTTTCACATTCCATGAAAAGAAAAAAAAAATCTTGGCCTAGAGAAATGGGAAGGTGAAAGATTTCTGTGAATATATCTGTAGGAAGGAAAAAAGCTATCAAAGTTGTAGTAATTACTGAACATTTTAAAGAGTGTTGGAGCCCCATAACACATGTAACCATCTTGGATTTCTCGCAAACATTTCCATGGAAAGCTTAAAAACAAGGAGACAGGAAATTAAATTCATGCACCAGTGAATTGAAATCGGTACTGCAAGTATTGCTTTGGCTTTCTGCATATTTCTCTCCATCTGGCTCCGCACTACTAAGGGTATTGTAGATTTGGAAGTGGTAAAATACAGCTACTGTATATCTCAGATTCCAGAAATTTCCAAAGTGGGAACGAAGTTGAGAGAGTGACACATGGTTTGAGTTAGGGTTGGGCCAGCAGGTACCAGCAGAATACGGGTAATTCTGAACGTTCACCCATCTAATTAAACCATAGCAGGTTCGGATAATCTCCTCCAACACTTACTCAGTTGAATTAATTCTCCTCATTTGAACCCCTCATAGTCACCATAGACCAGTCTCCTTGATTGAGTCTTTAAGTCCCCATTCTCTAGCAACTTTTTTCCTTGGGTCTATTACTTAGTTACGTGATTTCCTGTTTGCTAGTTAAAATATTTGTGTGTACATTACTCTAGTGGACCACACATGGGTTTTTAACTCTGGACATCTCGTTAACCGCAAAAGTGTTTTGAGAATAAATTAGCTCCACTTCTGCAGATACTCAGAAACCCTAGTAAAGAACGTTTTGAAAATGCCTAAATATTGCTAGTAGGAAAGAAAGTATTATGGGGCTAGATGTCCAGATGGTTTAACTTCACTGAAGACTCACGAAGCACTATCAAGGGCTCAGAATCCATAAGTGGGGCCAGGTTTTTAAATACACTCAGTTCCCATTTGGGTACCAAAATAACCGGTCAGGATTTTCTGTGGAGCTGAGTATGCTGGCTGTAGGTCTTGCAATGAGAGAGCTGCCAAGTGCTGAACACTCATAAATATTTGGGTCTTATTTTGATGCCTACCTGGGACCTTAAATGCTTTGAAAATCGGCCAACCTGTGATCGTCTCTTTCCTCATCATGCCCCTTCTTAAAGCACACTCCCAAATTTTGAGAATTACTGTGCTGACCTATGCTGACTCAAGGCATTTAGACTATATTAAACAAGGCTGTTCATTCATAACAAAAGTATCCTAATTGGGTTACATTATCATATTAGCTGTAGCAATCAGATTGAACCAAATCACAGAGAGATAATATCATTTTCCAGGGCATCCTTTGTAGAAACCAGTTTTGCTGGAAGATCCAATATCTAACTTCATCCAGTTGAGTTTATGGTGGCTTATTTGTCGTATCAAATTCCTTATATTCAGGAAGCCAAGCTGCACATAGCAAATGTGTGGCTGTGAGCAGGCACTGGATGCCGAATATGTGCCATACTACTGACTTGCATAGAAACATATAGTGAGTTTTAGAGAAACCAAAGGATTAGTGGTAACATAACTGTGAGCATGGTACAGGCACGCTGCAAGGAAAGGGCTTGTTTAAGCACAGGTAGGGCATGCAGCATTGTCAAAATGGGATTTCCCAGTGTTAGCAACTATTCAGGTGAACAGTGAACTTTTCATTTGTTGCCCTATTTATTTAAGATCTTTAATACACTTGCTCTGGGCTATCATTTGAGTGCAAGTTCTCAGCCAGAAGCTGTTAGAAGAAGGCCGAATGTGCCTGATCCAAAATGGCTATATTTGAAAAGCTGACATTTCACAAGCAACTGTTGGTTTACTGAGGCTAGGTTTGAGGGGGGTTGTCTTGTTTTTTTAAAATATAATTGTGAAGAAAACTAATGATGGGGGGAGGAAATGGGTAGGAAGGGTGTCTGCTGGTTAGAGCACAGCTCTAGGAATTAGGTTTCTTTTTTGTTCCCCAGTTCAATTGTTGACTTACTGGGTGACCTTAACTGGTCCCCCAAACTCAATGGATTTTAGTATATCTCTTAGATAATTATACAGTCTCTTCCCTGTGGTATTTAAATGTTTCACACCACCTTAATGAGACAAGGTGATGATATTACTCTTTCTTATACAGAGACTTGCCTAACGAGATGCAGGAAGTCCGCAACAAGCAGAGAATTAAACACAAGTCTCCCACATATGAAGCTAGTACCCTAAATGCCCAGGGCACCCGTTTTCTTGAGTTTACCCCTTGGTAAAGTCAGTTGGTGACAGCTCATGTCATCTTCACAAGAACGGGGTATGTGTACTAGGGCTGTGCAAAGCTTCGGGTGGTGATTCGATTCGGAGGAGATTCGGCCCGATTCGGTGGCCGAATCTCCAAATCCCAATCAAATCAGAGGACCAATTAAAAGGTCTATATCAATTCAAAGCTCTCTGAATCTTTGGAAAAGATGAGGAGAGCTTCAGTGGTACGGGCAGTCCCCAGGGGCTGCAGCAGGGAACTGCACTAACTCCGAGCTGGTAACTACTGGGGGTGGGGAAAGGGGACTGGGGGAAGGGACCATGGGGGACCCCTGCCTGCTTCCTCAACCCCCCAGACCACTGCCCACTATCCAGCCCCCGCCCCATGGCTGCCCCACCCACCCCAGCTCCTGGCCCTTTCCACAGCTACCCCACCTGATGCGGCTTCAGCAGCAGCTGAATCACCAAATCAGATTTGGCCAAATCAATTCGGGACAGTGATTCAAATCACCAAATTGAATCATTGTCCCCCCGAATTGGCCGAATCTGAATCCAAAGCTTTGCATAGGCCTAATGTGTACACAAATGGCCCTCAAGCAGATCAAGGAGCCAGATGACCTACCCTTCTCCAGTCTATCCAGTCTACCTTAGAGCCTGCACCAAAGCTGTTCACATTGTGCTTCTTTCTTGAAACATGGATGCAGCCTGGGAAAGAGAACAGAGAGTAGGAATGGGGAATTGCAGAATTGCTGCTGGCAGACTTCTCATGCTTGTGGTCTGTAGGCCTGGGGAGGAGGTCCCAACACAATGCAGGACGGGCTGACTTCATACTGAAAAAGTCCAGCTGAGGTTGCAGAGTCAGACTGGGTTAACATTGGGGGCTGAGCTTAAGGGTTTACAGCAGGAGTGGACAAAATATGGCCAATGGGCTGGATCAAGCATGCCAAATGATTCTGTCTGGCCCATGGTAGCTTCTCTGAAGGAGGATTGTATCCGGCTCATGGCTGTCCTGGCTTTCGGTGCCTCTCGCCTTTCTCTCTTTACTGAAGCTGTAGCTGGCTGCAGCAGCAGCTCCAGTGGCCAGGCAGCTACTCCCCTCACCGGTCCTACCCTGCCCTGGCCCCCAGCTCCCAGCATAGGCTCCAAGACTGGGGACGCTGAGCCCCTGGCCAGGCTTCTGTCCAGCGACGCAGCCTGTGTGCAGTTCTGACCCTGTGGCCATTCGCAGACCAGAGAGCCCAGTCCTTGGTGAGAGTCGAAGCTCAGGTATGGGTCTCCCTGCTGGCAGAGGAGGGGGTGCAGCAGGAAGAGGACCAAGAACTGTGGATTATCCAGGTCCTGCCAGGCTGGACTGGGGCCCGAAAGGGGTGTGCATGCTGCTAATGCAGTGCCGTGCTGTGTTCCTGTGTGCTGCTTCAGGCTGCACCACGTGGGTGGCTGGCGCAGCTCCTGTCCAATCTCAAGTCCCTGGCATGTGGCTGGGTTGGGCAGGAGCCATACCAGCTACTCCAGATGTGCCTCTATGGTCCCGCTCCATGTGGCATTGGTTTGGCTGCGTGCTGGGAATTTGGGGCGCAGGAGGTGGTGCAGGGAGAAGTGGAGAACACAGCGCAGCACTGGCCTGGCCAGGCCTGGATAGCCCATGGCTCCCAGACCCCTTCTTTCTGGCCCAAGTCCCTGGCATGCGGCCAGGATGGGCTGATGCCTCACTGTGTTCCTGCATGTTGCTTCAGGCCATGTGGGCACAGCTAGAGTAGCTGGAAAGGCTCCTGCCCACCCTGGCTGTGAGTGGGGGAGAGGGTGCAGGGAGAGCTGCGGGAAGCTTGTGTGTGTATCTGGGCACAGGTCTGTCTGCGCATATGTGTATACTGGTCTGCACATGTACGTGTCTTCACATGTGTGCAGCACTCAACAGCTCAACAAAACTCATTAAGTAGCCCTCCAGCCCAAATAATTGTCCGCCCTTGGTTTACAGGATAACTAGTCAGTAAGTTATGGCCTGAGGCTGACAGTAGGATCAACCTGAACTAAAACCGTAGGCATGGCCTGAGAAGTTCAGGTAACTGCTGGTAAAACACTGAAAACTGCTGGAAACGGGTATCACCTTTGTGCCACCATAAATATTGTTATGGCATCACAAAGGCCAAGGAAACAGATGTCCTATGGCCCCTAGAGCACCAAAAATACCTGAATGTCCCAGGAATGGGTCTCTGAAACCCAGGCATTGCCTGCCCGGGTTCTCCCATTTTTAGGCGTGCACCCTGGGAATCCCTGCTGTTACGCCCTGACTCAGGACACACCTCTGCAAACAGAGAAACCTTGGAGCATGTGTCTGCAAGCAGGGAACCCTGGGGTTCCTCCTTTTGCGCTTATCCCTCAGGACTGAGTCCTGGGGGCAGCAGGGCCCCAACATGAATAAAGGCTTAATAAAATTGCAGTAGAAATGGTTTGGAGTTTCAGAGGAAGCACTACAAGACTTGCTTTCAACATGGTAAATCCGTATTTTTGGTAAGCCAAATAAGGGCATCCTGTACGCCCATTAAAATTCGGAAAGAGCTGTAGGATTGATCACCCTGTATGGTCTGCATTCTTTGCATTGTGGGTCATTTAAGATTTAAAATTTCCATGTGCCCCTGCTTTAGCTTTGTCTCCACTTTTTTAGATGGCGCGTCAAACCTGGCTATTTTTGAAGCCTTTTCCCTGTGCATGATTTATACATACAGTAACAAAATTCTTATTTAAATTAATGATTACCTTTAAGTAATTCTATGCTTGTTTTTGTTAATGGGAAACCTGACTAAAGAGCTTTCAGTTAACGGCTTTGGCAAATCATTATAAATTCCTATGCTTCTTGCTGTGATAACATTAATCAGAACAAACTCATTGGCTACTAATGCAGATGTCATATGTAATTCAGTACAAATTCTATTGTAATTTAACGTTAATTAATGTCCACTTATTGTAAAGTGTTAAATGGCACCAAGCAGCCGGGTTCCTGAAACTGTATGGAAATAAGAGCAACTCTTTGTACAAGTGTTAGGAAAAGTACTTACAGCTGGTAGGAAGTCATAAACGTCTTTCAAAGATGGCAACAAAAGCTTAGGGAATTTGCATACAGTGGCAGATTCCCAGCTTGTGTGAATGGGTGCAACTCCATTTACTTGCAGCAAAAATGGACCGCTTTACACTGCATGAAAATAGATTGTGGTGATTCATTCTATATTTATATTTGTATAGCTATGCTAATACTTTAACAGTCTTTCTGCAGCTTTGCTCTCTTCTCCCAGTTCTAACTCTGATGGTGACCCATTCCT
>NW_005842796.1:266194-268359 GCF_000455745.1 Alligator sinensis
CTAGGTTTGCAAACTCTTCCTTCCTTTCCATGGCTCCAATTCTCATTCCACTGTTACCCCACTTTTCCTCCTTGCTCTACCCTCCTTTTATTCCAGTACTTTTCAGAAAATAACCAGACAGCTAGTAGATATCTGGTCTCCCTTTGGTCATGAGCTTCTGAAATTGGCCATTTTCCCCTTCTTGTCCTGGTTTTCTGCATTCAGATTCCTTGTGCCCGTGCCATTCAATGTTAGTTATGCCATAGAGGGTATGTCTACATGCCATTCGATGTTAGTTATGCCATAGAGGGTATGTCTACATGCCATTTGATGTTAGTTATGCCATAGAGGGCACATCTTAATGCGGCGCAATGAACTCCAGCTTATATCATGCTGGAGTGTATTGCTCCCAGGCACCACATTTACATGTGTGCCCGGGACTGTCGCATGTTGATCTGTCGGAGCAGCCCCAACTGGCAGGACATCCAGGGGGTCAGGCTGCCGGCCCAGGACTGCTCCAACCCATCTCAACATGCTGTGGAGGGGCTGGCTGAGGCATGGGGGTGCTCCAGTGTTTGGCTAGCTGGCAGGCAGCCCCTGTACTGAAGAACACTTGTGCCACAGGCAATCCTGTCAGCATCTACACATGCAGTGCTGCAGAGTTAAAAAACTCCGTATTTACAAGTATTGTTCTGCTGTGGAGTCAATGAGTTTACTCCAGCCTAATAGCCCTGCACATGTAGACACCGAGGTGCTTACTGCAGAGTTAATTAGGCAACTTCACAGTAAACATCTTGTGTAGACACACCCAGAGTGAATCACATCCGCCTGGAAAAATGGAAAATCCCAACTGATGTAAGGTAAATTTGTTAGGCCAAGCAGAGAAAATGGGATGAATGGCTTTCTCCTGGACTTTCTAATGCTTTTATGAAAAAGCAAGTTGAAGGAGGGGCTTCAGTGAGCGCATCTGCATTTTACCAGTGATCTGCAGTTCAAAGTGTTTCCTACCCCTGTTGTTGCCCCAGTGTGATGACACATTTTCTCTTGGAAAAAAATGAGCAAGTCTGTTGTTATTTGTAACAATACTTCCAGGTTTCCTGTACTGCATAAATTCAGTGTTATTTGATTGAAACCTGCCATAGCTGTGCTTTTTAAACAATGGTCTGGTTATGACAAATAAAAAAAGCATTCAACTTGAAAGGATGCATAGTAATGAGGAGGTGCAATAAATGAAGACTTATCTGAGGTATGTATTTGGGAGGTTCGTTTGATGAACACCGGATCGTAGATTCGAGACTCCCACCGCCTAGCATCTTCTTTAAAATGCAACTTTTCCTTAAAGAATGTGAGGCTATGGGGAGCAGAAAGAATAACAAGCCAGAGCCAGAAGTGGCTAAGAGTAACGGTTCGATTCACATTGAAATGATTTCTTCTGCCTAGTATAATTTAACCTGCCCACACTGCTAAACTTCTATATTACACATTTCTGTCAGGATGTCAGAAGAAATGATAAGCCTCCTTGAAGCTGCAACCTCTGTTACATACTAAGAACATTCCAGCCTGCGTTTTCTTGTACATTTTTAAGACTTTTAGCATGGTCTCTCAAGTATGAAGAATACCCTACTTCATGACCCCAGCCTCTTGTTAGTTGATAGATGAAATCTTTTCTTAAGCTGAGTCCCTTGTCTATTATGTTTTCAGAATTCAAGGTTTTTCTTTAAGCTCCCTGGCTTACTGCCAGAAAAAAACCCCATGGCTTTGTTACAAGGAGAAATTGCCTTTTTCTTAACAGGAAATGGCTCTTTAAAATGATAGTCGTGCCGATCTGCTTCCAGGTGAGAAAAAGTGACTTTGTAGATTCGATCTTGTTCTTTTGCCATCACCAAGAATTCCCACTAACTCTGTTGTTGTTGTTGTTGTTGATTTTTCTTTTTACTCACCCTTTTCCCTTTTTTTTTTAAAATTTGTTTTGAAGCTGCTGTAAATGGAATCAAAAGCAAAATGCAAAATAGAGACCCAAGATGTATGGTTTATTTATTAGTATCTTACATTTTAATAGTGACTTTCCACCAGATAACACTTTGTTAACTACAGATTGCAGTCTGCGTATTCACTTAGTGATTTGTTCGGGTGATGTCAGGGGGAGTTTTGCCTCTGTAAAATCTGCAAGATTAGGATCTCTCTTT